>NC_031967.2:21700148-21837648 GCF_001858045.2 Oreochromis niloticus
CCAAATGGAGCGTGCACCAGTGTCATCATCAACCAGTTTTTATTTTGTATTTCATTTAATATATTTCATACAAAACATCACAAACTTTATTAACAGAGATATTATTACATATTGCAATTTAAAAATATTTCACATTTGTAACAGACAACACGTATGTTTTTAAAAAACACAATTTAAATGATTATAAAAGCTGTATGACACTGCCTGTAACCAGGGCTACGTTTTTCCACGATGTCAAAGCACCTGTTCAAGTTTTAATCGCCCTGAGTCAGGTTTATTTCAAGCAAATGGAAGATAAAAGTGTCCATCAGTCTCAATAGCATTTAAAAACCTGTTATTCTTTCCAACCATGTCGCCGGTGGAGGACAAAAATCATTTCATCACCTCCGTTTGTGTCCAGCAGACAATAAGCGGCGCCGGGTCATCGCAGGTTTCCAAAACTCCCTCAGGGTGGGCACGTAGGTGCCGTGTTTGGTCTTGTAGTAGCGTTTCATAAACAGCTGGGGGAGACAGAGGCAATTCAACACACTAACAATAAGAGTTTACTGTCTTACAGGTATCAGTTACAGCAGGTACATCAAACTCATTTTACACTGTTTTAGTCCTGAGTGAGCCGGACCAGAGAAACTCGTGTTTCTATCAGTGTAAACACGTTTAACTGCACATTTAACCCCTGAAATCTAAAATTAGAAAAACAAGTCTCAGTACATCTTAGTTGTTCAGCTGTGAGAGAAATGTCAGCCTTAATCTTTGAGCTTAAACTGTAAATTAATGTATAAATATACAGAAAAGGTCTTGTAATTATAAAACAATGTTTTTGTTTTGTATTTTTTTTAATTTCTGTGAATGAATTATAAAGAAAAACAAAGAAAAAACAGCAATGTGTTGTCATTTAATTTTTTTTATCTATTAATTAATTACTTTGGTGAAGTCTGAATGGCCATGACGGCGCTCTCTATCAGCAGGAAGAGCTGTAAAAATTCATGAAAATGTAGATGAGCCTGCAATTTATGCCCTCCACATTTTACAAAGCCACCCAGTGGGCCAGAATGAAGTCCTTGCCAGGCCGATTTTGGCCCCCGGGCCTTATGCTTGACACTCCCATTTATGCTATTTTGTCTGAAACTGCACATCATTCAGGCATAATGACAGCTAAGACTGGATGTGTTCTGCATACGCACCCTGACTTTGAAGTTCTTCGTCGCCTCATCCTCTGAATCAGCCACGTAGTCGTCACCTTCTGCACCGGCCAGCACCTCTGAACAGAACAGTAAACATGCATAAGCTCAAACCTTTGCAGGTGATACATTTCTTACATAATTACACCCTACATTCACCTGTGTCACTCTGCTGCTGAGAGGGAGAGCTTCTTGTGCTGTGTAGTGCAGGATGGTTTCTGTTGAGGGGAAACAACAGTAGCTGTTAACTGGTGACTAATCACAGAGCGGGTGGAGGGGGGGCGTCGAGCTGACCTGCTTAGCTTGGTGCACTTCTAACTGAAGTCTAAAGGCAACCAGAAAACACTGAAGTACAAATGTTGATCAGTGTGTGTGATCTAGCTGCACATAGTTAAGTCCTTAATGTCAGACAAAAGAAACCAGAAATCTGTGGAGCTAAATCAGATGTTTTTATTGTATTTAGACAGTTTATAGCATCTTTTAACAAGATGACTGAACCACAATATCTATTTTTACTTCAAACATGTTCTTAAACAAATACACAGCCATAGCATTACCCATATATTACTTATTCACACAGACCAGAGTGCTTGGTTTATTGCCATTATGCAGTTTAGTCCCTTACTCTTTATCTTGTAAGCCGGGAGACTCTGTGTCAGAGGACAGAGGGCTGCTTGTCTGTCTCTGGGTTGATGCTGTGGCCGGTGACTTCCTCCTCTGCTTGTTTTGTGCCTTGTAAGAGGATGTTTCCTCTGTCCCTGACGTACTAGCGCTGAGAGAAGCAGTTGACATTTCTTCAATGACAACCCTGGGCTCCATGCTCAGACAATCGACAAAAACAGAGTAGAGGTGTTGATCTTCAGGGTGATATAGTGTTTTAACACCTAGCTTTCTCATCCGGGCTGCCAGGACTTCCCTGCTGCATCTCGCTTTTCTTATAGTTTCTGCTCGGCCTTCCTTCCTCCTCTGGTCACCTTTACTCTGCGTCTGCCCGCTCAGTCTCTTTTCCACTGGTGTTGTTACACTTAAAACTTCTTCCTCCTCCAAATCGCTTTCTCCTCTGTCAGAGTTCTTGCGCTTCACCCCACTCCTTTGACTTCGGGTGCATCCCTCCTCCTCCTCCAGCTGCTCTCGCCCTTCTTTCGCTCCTTTATCTTTGGCTTTTTGCCTCTGTTTCACTGAGGTGAATTTGGAGTTCAGCTGCTCATGTCCAGCATTGTCAGCTGGACCATCACTTCTCTGTGTTCTTTTAATGCCAGCGTTCAAGACCGGGACGTCTTCATTCGATATTAGTCCAATAACAGGTGCGATAAATGAAGGTTTGCTTTTTGGCTCAGAGCCCTCAGATTCATCCACTGACAACTTCCTGGCTGCTGTCGGCTGATCTGATGGGACTCTTCCAGATGGTGGCAGAGAAAGTGAAGCCAGGATGGAGTCTCCCATATTTGGAGGTAGTGACGCTGTAAAGAGCAAAGAGCATTATCATGAGCTGACACTCAAAGTCTTCCTCTCACAGTCGTCACAACACAGATCTGATCTTTTTCAACCTGCTGACTCCAGGTGGCCAAGGCAGGTTTCATGCTGAAGTAAAATCTTCAGGAGCTGGGGCTGCGTGGCTGCCTGTGCACACTCCTCAAGGACAGGGGGGGCGTCACTGAGCCACGCTACAGTCTGACAAAAAAATAAATAAAACGTTTGTAGTAAAACCCAAATATTAGATCAACTCTTGCACACAGAAACTGTTAAAGCAGTGACGATAAATCATGTCTAACGCTATGGAAACAGCCGTTTTCTCATTACCTGTACTAGGTTGGGAACAGGAAGCAGCTGGTCCAGTCGAACCAAAAACTCCCACAGCAGCTTCTCCAGCTCCTGGTCAAACGTTGCTCCATAATCCACAGGAAACACTTCCTGTCAGGAGAGGGCGTGAAAGTTCATCAGCAGGTGGAGGTGCTGAAGTGTGTGCTGTAGAGGTGAGGTACTCACTTTGTAGAACTTTTCTCTAATTGCTGGGTCTGTGAGGAACGTGTGAATCAAAGAATGGAAATCTCTCACTGTTCTCATTAGTTTTACATCCTTACTCTGGGAAGAAAAAGGGAAGAAATTACATTTATTTTCTCCACAATCAGGAAATCTGCATGTAAGCAAATAAGACATGTAGATTGGTAACATAAAAATCCCCATTTGACACATCGTGTTTTAGAATACACAATCTTTGCATCACAATGCAAGTATACAGCTACAAGTACTGAGCTGCAACACACTAAGAGCTCTTCCCTAAATATCAAAGGTTCAACTGAGCAATGTTTAATTCTGTAACCAGCTCCACGTTTTGTGGTCAGTGCCTGAAATGAATCAATCACAGAGCAGAAGGAATATCAAAAAAACTGAGGAAAATCAGTATCACATTTTTGGCACAGAAACGTTATATGGAATAAAATTTGTCAAAAATGGCAGCGTGATCTGTGAGGTCACTTACTGAAGAAGTTCCAGCAGGTACACGGACTCTTTCCAGGTGTTCCTCAATCACCTCAGCATCTGGCTGTGAACTGCACAGCTCCAAGATCAACTGAGAAGAAGGCAAGTGTTGTTAAAAAACAAACAAACAAACAAAAAAGAATGAGGTAAAGATCATCTGACTACATAGAAACGCCAGGTACAATCCCTGCCTCCACTCTCATAGCCTCCGCCATCATATTTTTGTAATTTTGCATCACTGGTGTGTTTTTCCTCTCTTCTATAAAAAGGTCTGCATGGTGTGAGAATGAGTGCGTGCTAACTGCTACTGTTGTTACAATTCAGTTTGTGAAGTTTCTTCCCTCCTAGATATTTCAGCATCAACTCTAAGTGGTGTTATTGCAAAGTGAAAGTGTTTATGGACCACAGCAACTCAACCATGAAGTGTCAGACCACTTTAAGGCACAGAGCGGCGTAAACAAGTGCTGAGGGGCATAACATAGGCACGAACGTCTGTCTGCTGAAAGGTTCGTAACTGAAAGGTTCAAAGATTTAGTTTATCTTTATCTTTTTTTTCTCCAGCGGTCTAAAATTCAGTCCGCCTCAAGGCACTTTATACTGTAATATAAAGACCCTACAGTATTCTGGATCAAAATGAGTAACATAATCTTAAAAGTAGTGACAGTGAGGGGCTTGAAAGCTTAAGGCTCTCCCTGCCATTCTACTTTTAAATACTGTAGGAACCAGTAAGTAAACCCGCACTCTCACAGGGAAGTGTACTGTCAGGATAATATAAGGTCTATTAATAAAAAGCTGTATGTAAGAAGAAGGATTTTAAATTCAATTCTGGATTTAACAGGGAGCCAATGAAGGGAAGCCATTATAGGAGAAATCCGCTGTCTTTCTAGTCCCTGTCAATACTCTTACTGCAGCATTTTGGATCAACTGAAGGCTTTTCAGGGAGTGTTTAGATCAACTTGATTATCATGAATTTAACTGTAAAGGCTAGAAGCAATAAATGCATGAAAAAGCTTGTCATCATCACACTGAGAAAGTGTGTTTCCAATTTTAAAGATAATGATCAGATGAAAGAAAGTAGTCCCACATATTTTTCAATGCAGGACATATCCTGGTCAGAAATGACTCCAAGTTTGTTCATAGAGTTACTTTTTCTATGGTGTGCCTCCTTTTTAATACTATGTCAAAGCCCTGATAAATATGCAAACTCCAGGCTAAAGCTGCAGAGGTGGAGACTGGGACTGTGCCATTCTTGGACACAGTACAGTGGTTCAAGCACACATTTAAATCCGATTTCCCTTCTCCTGTTATACTCACTCTTGCTCTCAGCCCCACTGTCAGCCTGCCCTGGTGTCTCACAGTGAGCAACCCAGGGACAGCCTCACAGGCAGATGTCACGAACTCCTCCACAACCCCATACTGCATCACATCCCTCTGCTTCAGCACCTTCCACAGGGTTGCAGACACCAGACGTACAGGCGGGGCAAGCAGCTGGAGAGCAGCGAAAGGAAGGCTGGCATCTGCGCAGGAAACAAAAATAGACTACAGTACTGAATCACACTTGCATGAGTTCCTGACATTAACAGTTGGAAATAGTGGCATCAATCAAACACCACACGTCCAGTTTAAACGTTACACTTACCGGTTCCCTTTGGCTTTCTGGGGGCCATTCCACTGAAAAAGTCCAGAAGGAAACCGGCTCTAAAGTTGACGTTAGCTTAGCAACTTGGAGAGCTTCTAACCGCACTGAGCTTCAAAATAGCACAGACACTAACACTGAATGCTGAGGAACTTATTTAGGAATAATAACACATACTAGCTCAAGTACTGTTTGGAGTCACCTGTTTATAAACATAAATGACACTGCTGTTGTTCCGGCGATGCAAATAAAGCTCGCTCACGTCCATCAAAAGTTTGCCTTCTCGTCCTCCCGCCTTCACTGACAAGCTTACAATCATTCGCAGTGTTCATTGGAATCTGCCGAATGGGCGGTGCTTTAGATATATGAATACAAAACACAATATTCCACCCCTGGCGTGTGTTGAAACGTCTTACACAAGCGTACCCAATCTGGTTTACAGGAAATGACGTATTGACGTTGCCTGCCAGCCAACACTTCATGATTTAAAGAAAGATTTAGTGGAAAAAAGGTAAATAGAAATGAAAATTATATATTAGCTGAGGCGAGGAATACCAGAAAAGATTAATTTAGATTAATTTAATAATTAATTTAGTTTATATCCTTAAAACCACCCGAAAGTGTTTATTTTAGGTTTCTAAATTGCAGTTTTTAAATGATAATTTTATTTATTAAGGCGCAAGAAAATCTGTACAAATCTACCTAAACCTCTGAAAAAAATAACTGCCACCTAAACCTAATAACTGGTTGTGCCCAACTTGGCAGCAAAAACTGCAGTCAAGTGTTTGCAATAACTTGCAATAAGTGTTTCAAGTCACATTGGAGGAATTTTGAGACACTTTTTCTTTCTTCTTCTTTTTTTAAGCCATTCAGAGGTCGAATTGCTGATGTGTTTTGGATCGTTGGTCTTTTCCAAAGCCCAGGTGAACTTGCCCTTCAGGGAGTCTCATCGGGATTTTCTGGTAAAGAGCAGAACTCATGGTTATAGCAATTACAGCAAGCCATCCTGAAGCAGCAAAGCAACCCCAGACCATCACACTACTACCACCACCATGTTTGACTGTTAGTATGAACTTGGAAGGTTCATACTGTTCCAAGGTTTCTCCTTTTGTGGAAAATGGCTCTCAGCATGGTTCACTGGAGTCCCAAAGCCTTAGAACTAACTTTTCAAACCTTTCCATACAGACAGATGTCAGTTTGCTTCCCAGCTGTCCTTGAGTCTCTTTAGATCGTGGCATAATGTGTTACTTTTTGAGATCTTTTAGCCTACTTCACTTTGTCAGACAGGTTCTGTTTAAATGATTTATCGAACACCTTATGTCAGCCATAAATTACAAAAAGCACACTATAGTTATTTCCTACAACATAAAACAGTCTCCGATATACAGGCTTACAGACCCAACAAAGTTAACACTGTCTAATAATTCTTTAAAGAAGAAAAAAAAGAGGCTTCTTACAAAACTGTTTATGTTCAGTTATAAAAACACAGGAAACAACCTCTGAATTATCAGCTGTAGATATCATTATTCTGCTTTTCAGATGAAGGAAGGCACGTCTGAGTCAAACACAATCAATATGAACTTTACCCTGTTCTGTTCTGTATCTGAATTATCACCAAGTCCCGGGGTAAAGTCCAGCAACTGGGTCAAATACGAGCAGCACGAACACTAATACAGTGTGTGACACCAAAACAGCCCCCAAAACATCAGGCTGAGAGACGAGAAGAGAAGAAACTAACCAGCATGGATACAACATCTTCATTCATCAAGTAAGTGACAAATGAGTTTTAACGTACCAGTTAGTACACTGCTGCTGTCTGAAGCTGGAAACGATCGTAAAACAGGCACAAGTAACTTAATGATTCGACAGGTGTTCCCAAAAATGTACAGAACTGTGACTTATGTAAGACTGAGGTATGAAAAAATGACCTTTTTTCTCATTTCAGATTAAAATGTTTAAGAAAAACCGTAAAATAAAATAAAAGCAGGAAAAATCTGTATGCCAGTGGAAGAGTGAAATTGAGAGGATGATTTAATGTAAATAAAAATACAGATGTTGCATAAAATAGAAATAACAATAAAAAAAAGGAATGTATGTGAAAATGGTCTCTATCGCACAAGGATAAAACGTGTTTTTACTTATTACCCTCTCACATAACAGTTTGACTCACGTTAAGTACTTTGTGTAAATAACAAAACTCACAATGGCTCAATGCCATTTAGTTGCTAGACTTTGGGGTCATGTTCGGGTAATATCAGCTTGTTAATATAACCTACTGGGACACAAAGCCAGCATCCTCTCAGATAAAAGTCAAACATTTGTTAAAGAGGCCGTTCTATTATTTTAAAACCTTTTTTTGTCTCGTCTGTCCTCAGGTCTGTAACCAAGCGTGTGTGGTCCCCGACACAGAGACCTTTCAGAGTGTGCTGTCACAACAGGGACACCAGGAAAGGCGTCACGGCCGGGACACTGGAGGAGCTGAAGGAGAAGGTGAGAGTGACTGGGGAAAGGTTCTCAATAGGATGAAAATGCTTTCAGCCAAAAATGTCAAAATAAAATAGAAAATTAAGAAATCTATTAAATTTGCTGAATGTAAAGTTAAAAAGAGAATTGAGCTTTTAAAATTATAAAATTAATTATAAGGGCAAATGATTTCAATGTGGCAATAAAAGAGGATTAAATCATCTTTTAGAAGATAGTTCATTACCTCAAGGCCATGACATCATCTAACAACATGATGTCATCCTCTATAATTTTTGCATAGGATCACATGAAGTCATTAGTCAAATATTCACTGCCTTTGCCTGCAGAATATAAGAGGGCCAAACTGCATTTCCAAACGCCAGCTGAATTTCAGCTATGTGTACAACAGCTCCACCTAGAGGCTGATCAAATGCATTTTTTCTTAGCCAATTGGGTGCCATAAAAACTGGTTTATTAACTGATGATCATGGTATTAACAAAGGCTAAGAAATATTTCCATTCAAGTCCATATCATGTTGAATTATTATTTAATGCTAGAAAATGATTTTGAAATGATTAAGAATGAGGGTTTTTTTTACAGCTCGGAAGTAAATATCACTAATTCATATACTCAGTATATGACTGCTTACTGTCCTCATACTGACAGGTATGCCAGGCGTTGCTGCTCTCGCTGTCTGCAGTGTCTCTGTCTCTGGTTTGTGAGGATGACGGTACAGAAGTCGACTCTGATGAGTTCCTCATGACCCTACCCGACAACGTCATGCTCATGGCCCTGGAGCCTGGACAGACATGGAGATCACAACAGGTGGGTTTGACCGCAGAAGCTGTGTCTGGGTTTGGGGTGTGCTTTTTGTCTCTTGGTGACAGTTTTTTAATCTCTCTGATGCCCCCCAGGGTGCAGTTGTGCCCAAAGCTCAAGACCACAACAAATCACGTACTGGGAGAGACATAGCCCGCGTCACCTTTGACCTTTACAGGATGAGCCCCAAAGATGTCTTTGGCTCATTGAATGTGCAGGCCACATTTCAAGGCCTGTACTCGGTGAGCGCTAACTTTCAGTGTCTTGGGCCCAAGAAAGTTCTCAGGTAAGCCAAGTGAAAAGGTTAGGAGGGTAGTAAAGGTTCATTTGGATATGTAGTGCTGTTCAAGCTTTCAGTGGCAGAAGTAAAATTCAGTCTTTTACCATCAATACAGACTTTAGTTTGCATTTAATAAAAATGAACAGACAGAAGTTAGGACAGAACTTTAGTAGCAATAAGTTTAACAAGCTTTCGCTGTCGGACAGATGGCGTCACATTGGACTCTATAAAACTTTGGTATACAGAGGAGTGCACAGTCAACTCACTGACTGTAAGACGCCCAAATCATCACCCCTCCACCACAGTTGGTGTGAGGTGTTTGTGCTGATATGCTGAGTTTGGTTTTCTTTAAATGTGGTGCTGTGCATCTTCACTTTGTTCTCATCTTAAAGGACATTGTTTCAGATGTTCTGTTGATTGTTCAGATGCAGTTCTGGCTTGGGCATCAAGGCTTAGGTTCACAGACCTGTTCAGTCTTTTTCAAACTCCACTGTCATTAACTTTAATATTTGACATCATAACTTAGACCTGTAGAGTCTCAGTGCACCATGTTGCATGGTGTTATCACACAGATCAGCAGACTGCCAGAACTTCTGATTCTCAGTTAACAAAATGCATTTGATCAGCAGCACCACAATAATTCCTATGGAAGTAGTAAGGGTGCAGTAAGTTACCTAGTTTCCTAACTGCTCAGGCTCCAGCCTGTGTTATGTACTTCAAGTAAATTGTAATAGTTAGATGGAGTTCAGTTGATCTACACAATACATTTAATTACACAAAATTGTTTTGATTTTTCTGATATTTCTTAATTTTATACTCCCAGATTTGAACCTCAAATAATAACAGTATAGCATCTGAATAAAATTTGAAAAAGTTTAAAGCAGGACACTAAAGAAATACTCGTGTACAAGTCTCAGTTTTCTACAGATTTTGGATTATTTAACTTTAAAATTTAACTTTAAACGAGGATAAGAGAAATAGCAGCTTTCTCTGTCACTCAAAGCCAGCTATTAAAAGCTTAATATGCACTGATCTTTAATCCTGATAACACTGTGCTGTTTCCAGAGAAGTGCTGCGTGTGGCCTCCACCCTTCTTCAGGCTGCTGGACACCTGCTTCTCACGTCTGCCGCCATGATCCGCCGCATCATCGAAGGCGCAGAGCTCTGGCAGCCACAGAGGGCGGAGTACGCAGCCAGATGGCACTGAGATGGACCCGTTTACATGCAACCTAAAGTAATGAGGTCTTTTATCATGTGACTGCTGGACCTGTTTGAGAGCCTCTCACCCTTCAGTACCTACAGTATTGGAAAATTATGCTTTACCTCCTTAAGAAGAGGGAAAAGAAAGCAGCTTGTTAAGAGGAACACCTGTAAATATTAAATGTAATTGTATGAATAGATGTCGTATTTTTGTAATCATATTTCAGGTTTAAAGTAGATTTTTAATGCTTTTTTGCCTCTAACAAAGCGAGGTTTAGCAAGATAGCTGGCTAATTGTGAAATATTATCCACTTAATATCTTTCACAGCAGGGGCAGACCAGTAAAACTCCTGCACTGAGGTTTAACTGCACATTTAATCCTGGACATAGTATGTTATTATCATAAAAAGAAGTGCTCTTTGGGTTTAAACTGTAAGAAATAAAAGTGTAAAATAACAGAGAAACTTCTGGTAGCTCATTTTCCAGATTGTCTTTAGATATAAAACTGAACCTAACCTAAAAAAAATGTTGTTAATTAGCAGAAAAGGAAAGAAATGTATACAGTGGTGAAAAAAACCTTCTCTGTCATTTAGCTATTACTTAATTACTTTGGTTTAGTATGAATGACCTGAGAGAGCTCTTAGTAGGAAAATATGTAAAATTTAGTGAAAAGTCCAAAATCGACACTCTCCTTCACAGTTTCTTAAGCAGTCCAGCCAGGATTGGAGTCTTTATCAGGCCGATTCTGGGCCCCGGGCCTTATGTTTGACACCACTGTTTTAAACTCTTCGGTGTTGGTGTAATTTAGTGTGGATTACATGCTGGTGGGGATTTTTATTTTGACCTGAAACATGTGTCTTCTTTCAAACATCCCTGTGTTTTATGTATGCACTGAGGAATAATTCGTAAGTGTTTTGCTGTAACTAATCAGCTGAGTCCTGCTGGAAGAGCAATAAAAGTGCTTTTATTAAAACAGTGAAAACAGCTGCACAGCATAAACAGACTAAAACTGCACCTACAATCCAAATGAGGATCTTTTGAACACACTAACTAAAACAGCAGGAAAAAATGGAAACGGGGTCTGTCTAACATGGGAGCTTGATAAACAACTTGACAACTGCCTGAAGAACAGAGGAACTAAAAAACGATCCAGCTGTGTTTTTTATATGAGCCATAAGAGCTGTTGTGCTATTTCTACTCTGGAGGGATCTTCATATTTTTCTCCTCGCTGTAGCCTTTGTTCCCTTCAAGCATCATAATCCAGGAGTTCATGCTATTGGTCAACTTTACTTTAGTCATCGTGTTCATGTACTGCTGATACATGATGTTGCCCAGTACCTGATGGTGCTGCTCCTCATTCATCCAGCGAGGCCTCCCTCTCTTAATGAAATAGCGCATGTCGCAGAACCACTGAACGACCGCCAAGCGTGGCACACCGACCAGCCTTGCCAGCCGGCTGTACTGCTGCTTGTCTGGGTACTGGCATTGCAGGAACGCCATCTTCATCATCGCCAGCTGGGCCGGCGTCTTGCAGTGGAGCCGAGTAGTAGCTGCAGGGTCGGCGGAAGAGGGGCTGTTTTTCACTTCGATGAGGGCCTTCAGTTTGTCAATGTCAGTGATGAAAACGCTGTGGTCCAGCTCTGCTTGCAGATCTGCACCCTTGATTTCTTTTTTCCCCCTGAAGTCGCCGTCTATGGTGGAGCGGGGATCGCCGGCTCTCTGCAGCAGATGTGTCTGGTTGTCAGGCGCTGGAGATGCATCAGAAGTTTGGGTTTCAGCCTGGGGGCCGAGCAGAGAGCTGGGAGCCGGAGGTGCATTACTCTCCTCTTGCATGCAACTTTTGTTCACTCTTGGTTTTTTTCTTTTTCTGCCACGACACTTGGGGCATTTTTCTCCCCCACTTTCCACTTTATCCATCATCTCCTCCTCATCTCGCTTCACGATCTTCTTTCCCATCTTTTCTGCTGCTGTTGTCCTTTTTCGCTTTTGCGTGCTGCTTTTTTTCTCCTTCACTGGTTGCTCCTTCTTCATGTCTCTCTTCAACTGCTCATTAACCTTTACGCTGTCTCCTCTCACTCCTCTTCCCTTTGCATTCCCACCAGTTGCTTTCACCTTTCTCTTCTCTCTTCTGTCCTCCATTACTTCTCTCTCCGTCCCGTCTTGAAGCTCCTTCTTTTCCTGACTTGAGTTGAACTTCCTTTGGACCTCACGGATGTCTTCATAGTCCCAGCTGATGCCGTAGTGGAGCCTCTGTGCCATGAACCACGCCTTCACCTGGTCAGGATGCAGGTGGCAACTCTCTGCCAGTTCGGCGGTCTGTCTGTGTGTTAGGTAGGGAAACCTATCAAAGGCCTTGTCCAGCTCTGCAGCGCCGTGTATCTGTGAGTCGATCTGGTGTGAATGCACCCACACAAACTTCCTACTCTCAGAGATCAAGGGGAAGCACACCACACTGCTCTGGTTCATGCCGTTAGCCATGGGGGTAGCGTTCATGTCTGAGAAAGCTGGAGGCTCTTCACGAGTGCCAGGTGGTTTCTGACTGAGTCTGAGGATCTCTTCATCAGCAAAGTGCCTCATCTTACTCATCTGTGGTGATGCACTCCTGAAAACAGCAGACAGAAATATGTACAAATAAATAAAATACTCTAAGGTCAAAATTACTGAGCAGGATTTTGCCAGTGCCTGTAATGAAGTATTTGATTTCTTAGGTATTTGATTTGTTAATCGTGCACTTCTCTGGAAGTGCACCATTACTGCTTCCATAGGAATTACAAAGGTAAGTAGCAGCCAGGTGCTGATAATCAAATGCACCTGATTAATGAGTTATCAGCAGGCGTGAGCATGTCTATAAAAGCAGAAGTTTTGGCAGTATAATGGTCTGGAGTATTCAGGTGTGTGTTAACATAAAGACTCAATCTTCCCAGGAGAGGGCGTCCCAGCAAATTCACATCAGGATCAGACCATGCAATGTTCAGAGATGCTGCAAAAAAACCCAAGAGCCCCATCTCAGGCTCTACAGGTCTCAGTTAGCATGTTTAATGTTAATGTTCATGACATTATTATTAGAAAAAAACTGAAAACGTATGGCTTGTTAGAAAGGGTTAAGAGAAAAAAACCTCTTCTGTCTAGAACGAACATGGCAGCAGATCTGAACAAAAGCAGAACACAAGCAACGAGGAATATGCCAAAATTCCTCCAAAACTATGTGAGAAACTGATAAGATACAGAAGATAGACAGACAGACAGACAGACAGATAGATCCCTCGTGTAGGTTCCTCCAGGAAAATGTCTATTGCACAGTATTTTGACTATTGTCAGTCTATTGCACAGTGATTAGTTCTTAAGATGAATAGTCCAATATCTTTGTTTATATTATGAACCGGTGTTATAGATAAAATTTTAAAAATGGCCGGCTTTGCAAGCATCCTTATAACTCTGCATTATTGTATGTAGTCTGTGTTTTACATTATAATCAATCCAGTCCTTTTGGCCACTTAAATGTCTTAATATTAGTGTTATATTATTTTTCTTGCAGCTTTTTATACCAGATTTTTGATGTCAATGAGACATTTTGCCCACATAAACAAAAGATATATAAAAGTCACTTTGCCAAAGAGTGGCTGCAACTTCTACATGGTGGCAGGTCTTTTCTTACTTCTTGATCGTTCATCAGAGACGCATTTGATAGATGATAGGTCCACAACAGTTTAATATCAGAAATCACTTTTTGGCAGATGATCACCATTTTCATTAAAGTTGCTGCTAAACTTGTTTCACAAACTTAATGGTGCTGTGTAATTTATAACAGCTGGTTATTTTATAAATTAACTCATACCTAGAGCTCAACTTATTCCCCTAAATTAGTAGTAACTTAATAAGAGTAAGACATAAGAGTAAGAGTCAGAACTGAACATATTAAATACAAACATCTTTAAGTTTAATACTCTAAATGTTAATTTTAATCCTTTTGGTTTCACTGATTTAATGCCCAAGAAAGTAAGGTTACGCCCAAACTGATTCCTGTTAATTACGTATTACTTTATTTAATTAAATATTACTTATTGTTTAATACTTTTAGCTAATTAACTAAACAAAGCCTAGCTAACTTTAGCTAGCTAACTTTAGCTGGCTACACTTTGATGTTAGCTTGTTATATTGCTGACTACGACCGGGACCGACCTCTCTAACCCGATTATGAGTAACACACAGTGATGTTAAAAAGTACTGGTTACCTTCACTGTTCACCCCGTTACTTTATCGGAGCACTGCTGCCTGTTTGTTAGCACTAGCGGTAAGTTTAAGACGAATTTCAGTGCACAGGTGTAGTTAGCTTAAAAAAAGTATTTCCTGGGTTTGTCTTGCATGCATAAAACTTTGGCGCCCGCCAACTTTGAGAAACAACGTCAGCTCCTGTCTGATGTTCCCTTTGAAAACTGTCCGAAATATACAATAAAAAGGCGAAAATATAATTTACAAATTCTTCCCGGAAGTCACTGGTCACATCATTAGGAACACATTTTGTTGTTTGACTCATGACAGAGTTTATATATGAAATGTGATAGACTTACATCCACTTTACATATAAGGTACATCTGGGGTGCTGACCATTTTTCAGACTCCCAAATAAAATATTCTTAAATCATTTTGTTTTTCAATTTTAATTTATTAAATGAAAAAAACAAAACAAGACATAAAATTCATTTTTGTTTCGCATACCCCCCCACAAAGGTTTTGACTCAGAAAAACACCTGGTTTTAATAATTAATCAATTTAAAAATATTAACTCGGAGAAAAAGAACCATTTGCAGTAAATGGTCCCATACTCAGTTATCTGCATCAACCTTATGGCACCTGGTTTACCTGCTCAACCAGGTGGGCTGGTAAGAACTACTTTCTTGTTTAATACACTATTAAGAAATGATATGAAGTAACTACTAGTAAACTAGTAAAGATTGAGACGTAATTAAAGTCATTGGTCAGGTGATCAGGAATGCACCTGTGTTACTGCAGACTCATCCTCTGACTGAACCCATGGATTTATGTGGGAACACCAAATGTTCTCAGCACGGCAAGCTCCTGGAGTACTACTGCTTGGACGACATGACCTGTGTGTGTGTTTCCTGCGCCATTGAGGACCAGCACCGCCTACACAATATGAAGACCTTCTCCACAGCCCACAAAGAGCTCCTGGAGAAGCTGAAAGCTGAGCAGCAGATCTTACAGGAGAAAACAGACGATGAGAATGTGAGTCTGGAAAAGTGGGAGAAGAGTGAAAGAGAGAAGCTGGGTCGCTGCAGTGTGCGTCTGATTGAGGCTGTGACTAACCTGCGTGACATCTCTCTGACCAGCGTCCAGAGCTCAGTCTCTGCTCGTATGGTGTCCCTGAAAACCACTTCACAAGATTTAAGGGTGCAAAATACTGCCAGAGCCAAAACAGCTACCCAGTCCAATACAACCTCTGCATCAATCACATATTAGGGGTAGAATGGAGAAGAGCCTTTACCACCACCTGAAAAGGTGGAGGTGTTTTGGAACTTTGATGACTCCTCACTCTCCTTCTACAGCAGAACTGAACAGCACCAGAGGGAGGAAATAATAACTATTGAGATGAGCCTGAAAGACAAGGAACTGACTCCATTTGTACGACTGGGAAAGGAAAATGTCCAAAACACGACCCAGAGGCAGGAATGGAAGTGCTCATGTGGGAATGTTTACTACAGGGATGGTTATGGATACAGAAACAATATGTCCCGCTTTTCTTCACACATGGATGGTGGTCCATGTGTGACAGAAATGGTTTGTAAACTCTGTTAATTCAAACTCTGCTGATCATTTAGTCATTTTCTGTCCCTGTATGAATATCAGTGTAACTGACTGTCTGTCACATTCATTAACTGTCAAGAAATTGTGCAGCTTCAGTGATTAACTTGTTGTGTGATGTATCACATATGAAAGTAAAGTAAATTAAAAAAATAAAACAATTTTGTTTTTTATGTAATTTTATTTTGTTAATTAAAATAGTCTTAGCTCTGGTATTTGCTTTAATTGTAGCAACTAATTCTTTTCGTTTGAACCCTTTTACTTTATTTCACCTGCAGGTTGAAGACGTGTGTCTCCATCTACTGGTGAAGCTCTCACATTGTACATACAGCTCCTCGGTCTTATTAATAACAACAAAGAAACACAGCTGTTGTTTTATACAATGTAAATGATCTGATAAATAATAAAGTGAGAATATTTTTCATATATGCAATGCTTTACATATCTGATTGACTGAAGCGAGAACATTGTATTGTAATATTTGTTAATTAGAAAAAAGAAAGTTACTGAATTTGCCAGTTTATTAAGTACACCTTTGTCAGTATAAAAAGTAAAGCAAATCACTTTGCATTCTATTGGTTTTAATTAGTTTCAATATTGAAAACTGAAAAGACTGAGAGACTGGGCTGGAAAATACTACGGGTCTTATATAAGGACACAAAAACTGATAAGATTTTGTCTCATTAGATAAGAGCAGGCTCATTGTTCTACAGTAACTTGTAGGCACATACAGGGAACTATTGTTCTGCTATAAAGGTTTATAATCTACAGGCAGGGCGGTCAATTTCCAACAATCTGATAAATACAGTTGTTCAGTGCTGGCAGGAATCCTGCCTCAAACATCAAAGCCTTTAAATAATCACCAGGTATTGTGACTTTACATTAAAAATGTTTCCTCTTTGTTCTACATGATAGAAAATAAGGGCAACTGAAAGCCAGTGAAGGCATGTCATCCATAAGCTATATTATGGTAAATTAACAGTATTTTAATGTCAGCACAACAATGGAAAAAATGCTATGTGGATTTCATAAGTTGGTTGCAATTTTATCACAAGTCCATGTCTTTTCTACCCTAGCACAAAAGTGTGTTTGCAAATCAAACTCTGATGGGTGTTTCTATGTTAGCATATCCATATTTCTGCAGTTAAACCTGCCTTTGTTTTAGCAGTGCAAACTAACTTCCAAATAATCCAAACTGTTGTACGGTGCTACTGGATGGATAAAAGACTGAGAGACCAGCCTGGAAAATACTTCTGTTCATTGAACTGGAGTCAAACAAAGAGCAGCAGAGATTCTTTCAGGACTGAATCACATTCAACAAATCAAATCAGGAGATCCAGATTTAAATAAACATCTGCAAACATCCACAGATCCACAAGCTGTTCTGTGTGACATGAAAGAGGAAACCAGCAAATAAGACCTGTATGAGGTGTGAGAACTCCAACATCCTCTTTGTTTCATTTAATGATGATGCTTATTTTGGAGCTAAATGAATATGTGCTTCTGTACAAAACATATGAAGTGAGAAAATATGAATGTTGAATAGCTCCTAAAATCTTGTGCTAATTATAACTGGCTTATTGGTGCCTGGATTTTATAGATTGCTTATTCAGTGTTTTAACATTTTGAGTGTTTCTTGTCAATCTTGGAGGAAATTAAACTGAATTGCAAACATTGCAAAACAGCTGCAGTCACATTTGTCTGACTCCACCCCTTCAGTGTGGAGTTTTCAGGGAATTGAAAGTGTTGTGCAGAGCTCCTGAGCAGACTGAACACGGTGATCAGAAACAGGCAAGAAACGAGCAAAACTCAGGAGTTCATCAAATTCCAAGTTTTTTCTAAAAAGAGTCAGAAAGAGAGCAACAAGGACTTTATTCAACACTGAATTATACTCGACAAATCTAAGGAGGACTTCCTGCTGTGAAAACATGTCTGACAGCATACAAACAAAAAGGAGAAGAACAGATCCACAAACTATCCTCTGTGACATGTGTGCAGAGGACAGGAAACCAGCAAAGAAGACGTGCATGAAGTGTGAGATCTCCATGTGTGTCCAGCACCTCCAGGCCCACCTGACCACACCTGTGTTACTGCAGACTCATCCTCTGACTGAACCCATGGATTTATGTGGGAACACCAAATGTTCTCAGCACAGCAAGCTCCTGGAGTACTACTGCTTGGACGACATGACCTGTGTGTGTGTTTCCTGCGCCATTGAGGACCAGCACCGCCTACACAATATGAAGACCTTCTCCACAGCCCACAAAGAGCTCCTGGAGAAGCTGAAAGCTGAGCAGCTGATCTTACAGGAGAAAACAGACGATGAGAATGTGAGTCTGGAAAAGTGGGAGAAGAGTGAAAGAGAGAAGCTGGGTCGCTGCAGTGTGCGTCTGATTGAGGCTGTGACTAACCTGCGTGACATCTCTCTGACCAGCGTCCAGAGCTCAGTCTCTGCTCGTATGGTGTCCCTGAAAACCAGCAAGAGCAGCATGGAAGCAGCACAGAAGGAGAAGGACACCTTCAGATTCCTGCAGATGTATTCTCAGGTGCATCAGGATGTGGAGAAGGCCAAAGCTGTGGATCTGAGAAAAGGGCTGGAGCCGGGCAGCCATCGGGACAAACTGGTTGAGGAGATGAGACAGAATGGGGAGAAGATGGTGAAGCAAGCGTCTCAGTTCTGGGGATCATTGCTGACTCTGGTTGATCCTGAACACCACCAGGAGCTTGTTCCCACTGGTTCAGACCTGATCTTTGAGCCACAGTCTCTGGGTCCTGGCATGTCGCTGTCTAAAGACAAGAGGAAGGTTTTCCACAATAGTTGGCTGGGACAGTGCTGTGCAACTCTTCTAATCTGTAGAACCAAGACAGCCAGCAGCTATCAGAGGTGGGTGGTCAGTCTGCCTGAAGAGTCTGATTGGACGATTGGTTTACGTGATAAAAAGTCTGCAAAGAACTTGAAGGATGAACCTTTCTATGGACTGTGCTGGGAAGATAAGCAGCTCAGCTTTCACACAATGGAGAACGATGATGATTCTGATGCATCGTTTAAAGAAGGAGAAAGTAACATGGCCAACACAGCAAAGCAAAACATGGTGTCTTCTGAGTTAATTACAAACGAGGAGGAGAATGGTGATGAGGCCATGCCACCACTTGAAAAGGTGGAGGTGTTGTGGAACTTTGATGACTCCTCGCTCTCCTTCTACAGCAGAATCGGACAGCACCAGAGGGAAGAAATAATAACTATGGAGATGAGCCTGAAAGACAAGGAACTGTCTCCATTTATACGACTGGGAAAGGAAAATGTCCAAAACACGACCCAGAGGCAGGAATGGAAGTGCACATGTGGGAATGTTTACTACAGGGATGGTTATGGATGCAGGAATAATATGTCCCGCTTTTCTTCCCAGGCTAATTGTTCTTGTGGAAAAATGATTGGTGGTCCATGTGTCACAGAAATGGTTTGTAAACTCTGTTAATTCAAACTCTGCTGATCATTTAGTCATTTTCTGTCCCTGTATGAATATCAATGTAACTGACTGTCTGTCACATTCATTAACTGTGAAGAAATTGTGCCGCTTCGGTGATTATCTTGTCATATGATGTATCACATAACATAGTAAAGTAAATTTAAAAAAATAAAAAATTGTGGGTTTTTTTAAGTGTCATTTACAGCCAGACAGCCAGCTCCTGCTCCCAGCTTCCAGTTCTCCCAAGAACCCTCAATATCTACATAAAAAATAAAATTGTGGAGTGGGCACGGGCACTTGAAGTGAGGCCGAATGAACAGACCCCCCTCTGGACATCGTTCAGTGTGCCCACCCCCAAGGCCCTATATTTATGACACATGACTTCTAAAAACTCTCTTCTTTTATTCATGTATTGATTTGTTAATTATTCACAACAGTATGTATAGTGTTACAGTGCCAGAGTACATATAGACCCGTGTATTACAACATGTCAGACCATGACAGGAAGGGCCACTACTCAAAAAGATATGACTGATGGAAAATATTGTGTAAACATTTGTATGAAGTTTAAGTTAAGCTACATGCTTATTTCTCCATCAGCCTGCAGAACTTAAATAGGAAGAACAATTCAGCTTGTTATAGATACTTTGCTTTAATTGTTGCATTAATTATTTAACAGTTGTTAAACTGAACAAAAAAATCTGATCATACATCTTCTACAGAGCATGAAACTTGATGTCTTCTAAAAACACTTTAGCTCTGGTGGGAATGTGGTGTCGTGTTATTCTTGTTATCAAACCTCAGTATGTGTAAAGAGGAACTGGAAGTTTGGTCGTGTCCCCAGAGTGAACTGTTTAACGCAATGAAGCAATGTGTGGTTTGTTGCAATGCTTTGTGTATTTACTCAGTATGCATTCAAGGTTTAAAGTTACTATGGCAACATGAGTAAAAATAAAGCTAAAAGTCTTAAGGGAATAATTATTATAATACCATTAGATACACAACAAAAACATCCTGACATCTCACCTCTGTTTTCGAGATTGTGAAAACGAATTGCAAAAATATTTTTATTGTTTTTGTTTTTAATAAATAATTACAATCCACAGTAAACCTGAAAACAATGAATAAGTGTTGGTAATATTTTAGAGTTCATTCACATATATTGTAGGGGAGCCATAATGTCTTCTGACATATCAGTCTACACATAATTTAACAGTCTGGCTGAACGTCTGTAGAAGTAAACAGTATTTTAGTCTCATTTATTTATTTATGTTGCCTGAAGGGTGTAAGTTGAAACTTTTGTAATCTAAAAAAAGACCATAGAGAAGAATTTGTGATGAGCCACAGGTAAGGCTCTGTTTTCCTGTGATCACTTATCACTTATCACGTATCAGTTTTCTTCATTTGTTACCATGGTGGCCTGAGACTATCAGCTGGTGTCAGCTCGGCCCCTCCCCAGGACCCTCAATGTCTATATGCAATTTAAAATTGAGAATTGGGCACAGGCACCAGAGGTGAGGCTGAATGAACAGACCCCCCCTCTGGACACCATTCAGTGTATGTGTCATGAGAATGTAAGTACATTGTGGAATAAAATTGAGACACAGGTATCCAGGAGGGGACAGAGGAGGAATGCCTCCCCTGCACCTCAGTGACTCACCTGTACCTCAAGCCCCTGCATGTGTGGTGGTGTGAAGGAGCGGGAGGAAGGAAGCAAATTAGTAATGGCGAGGAAAGCTGGAGGACCACCCTGGAGCCAGCTGACTCCTGCTGACCCCAGTAGGTACCTGAGTTACCCAAAATCCACCAATGGCACCACAGAGCCCCACCAAGCAGCCCAACAACCCCACCGGAGAGGAAAAACTACACCCACTCCAACATTCAGTAAACTCCCAGACTATATAAGACAATAGACACTAAAGTTGAGTCTATCCTCCACCTCTGGCAGATCCCCCCCACCTGCAGAGCTAACTCCTCAAAAGCAGAGACCACTCTGCAAAAATGTGGTAAAAACTTCCCAGGCAGTTAAAGAGGCCCCGAGTTACACCAATGCAATGACACATAATCTGATGAGTTTTTGTCTCATTAGATAAGAGCAGGCTCATTGTTCTACAGTAACTTGTAGGCACATACAGGGAACTATTGTTCTGCTATAAAGGTTTATAATCTACAGGCAGGGCGGTCAATTTCCAACAATCTGATAAATACAGTTGTTCACTGCTGGCAGGAATCCTGCCTCAAACATCAAAGCCTTTAAATAATCACCAGGTATTGTGACTTTACATTAAAAATGTTTTTCGTCTTTGTTACACATGATAGAAAATAAGGGCAGCTGAAAGCCAGTGAAGGAATGTCATCCATAAGCTATATTATGGCAAATTAACAGTATTTTAATGTCAGCACAACAATGGAAAAAATGCTATGTGGATTTCATAAGTTGGTTGCATTTTAGTCCATGTCTTTTCTACCCTAGCACAAAAGTGTGTTTGCAAATCAAACTCTGATCGTTTTTTCTAACATGTCCATATTTCTGCAGTTAAACGTGCCTTTGTTGTAGCAGTGCAAAGTGCAAACTAACTTCCAGATAATCCAAACTGTTGTACGGTGCTACTGGATGGATAAAAGACTGAGAGACCAGCCTGGAAAATACTTCTGTTCATTGAACTGGAGTCAAACAAAGAGCAGCAGAGATTCTTTCAGGACTGAATCACATTCAACAAATCAAAATCAGGAGATTCAGATTTAAATAAACATCTAAAAACACCGGCCGATCCACAAGCTGTTCTGTGTGACATGTGAAAGAGGAAACCAGCAAATAAGACCTGTATGAGGTGTGAGAACTCCAACATCCTCTTTGTTTCATTTAATGATGATGCTTATTTTGGAGCTAAATGAATATGTGCTTCTGTACAAAACATATGAAGTGAGAAAATGTGAATGAATGTTGAATAGCTCCTAAAATCTTGTGCTAATTATAACTGGCTTATTGCTGCCTGGATTTTATAGATTGCTTATTCAGTGTATTAACATTTTGAGTGTTTCTTGTCAATCTTGGAGGAAATTAAACTGAATTGCAAACATTATAAAACAGCTGCAGTCACATTTGTCTGACTCCACCCCTTCAGTGTGGAGTTTTCAGGGAATTGAAAGTGTTGTGCAGAGCTCCTGAGCAGACTGAACACGGTGATCAGAAACAGGCAAGAAACGAGCAAAACTCAGGAGTTCATCAAATTCCAAGTTTTTTCTAAAAAGAGTCAGAAAGAGAGCAACAAGGACTTTATTCAACACTGAATTATACTCGACAAATCTAAGGAGGACTTCCTGCTGTGAAAACATGTCTGACAGCATACAAACAAAAAGGAGAAGAACAGATCCACAAACTATCCTCTGTGACATGTGTGCAGAGGACAGGAAACCAGCAAAGAAGACGTGCATGAAGTGTGAGATCTCCATGTGTGTCCAGCACCTCCAGGCCCACCTGACCACACCTGTGTTACTGCAGACTCATCCTCTGACTGAACCCATGGATTTATGTGGGAACACCAAATGTTCTCAGCACGGCAAGCTCCTGGAGTACTACTGCTTGGACGACATGACCTGTGTGTGTGTTTCCTGTGCCATTGAGGACCAGCACCGCCTACACAATATGAAGACCTTCTCCACAGCCCACAAAGAGCTCCTGGAGAAGCTGAAAGCTGAGCAGCTGATCTTACAGGAGAAAACAGACGATGAGAATGTGAGTCTGGAAAAGTGGGAGAAGAGTGAAAGAGAGAAGCTGGGTCGCTGCAGTGTGCGTCTGATTGAGGCTGTGACTAACCTGCGTGACATCTCTCTGACCAGCGTCCAGAGCTCAGTCTCTGCTCGTATGGTGTCCCTGAAAACCAGCAAGAGCAGCATGGAAGCAGCACAGAAGGAGAAGGACACCTTCAGATTCCTGCAGATGTATTCTCAGGTGCATCAGGATGTGGAGAAGGCCAAAGCTGTGGATCTGAGCAAAGGGCTGGAGCCGGGCAGCCATCGGGACAAACTGGTTGAGGAGATGAGACAGAATGGGGAGAAGATGGTGAAGCAAGCGTCTCAGTTCTGGGGATCATTGCTGACTCTGGTTGATCCTGAACACCACCAGGAGCTTGTTCCCACTGATTCACACCTGATCTTTGAGCCACAGTCTCTGGGTCCTGGCATGTCGCTCTCCAAAGACAACAGGAAGGTTTTCCACAATAGCTGGCTGGGACAGTGCTGTGCAACTCTTCTAATCTGTAGTACCAAGACAGCCAGCAGCTATCAGAGGTGGGTGGTCAGTCTGCCTGAAGAGTCTGATTGGATGATTGGTTTATGTGATAAAAAGTGTGCAAAGAACTTGAAGGATGGAGCTGTGTATGGACTGTGCTGGGAAGATAAGCAGCTCAGCAGCCTCACAACAAAGAGGTGTAAGACAGTTTCCCATGTTTCAGATAGATCATTCATAATGGATGAATGGGAAGAAACTCCTCTAATTAAAACAGGAAAAGAGTACATGGTGTCTTCTTCATTAATCACATATCAGGGGGAAAATGGAGTAGAGCCTGTACCACGACCTGAAAAGGTGGAGGTGTTGTGGAACTTTCCTGCCTCCACGCTGTCCTTCTTCAGCAGAACCGGACAGCACCAGAGAGAAGAAATAATCACAATGAAGCTCAACGAAAGCGTCAACATCCAGGATATGGCCCCATTTATTCAACTGGGAAAACAAAATACTGACAGCACGACCCAGCAGCAGCAGTGGAAGTGTTCATGTGGGAAGGTTTACTACTGGGATGGTAACAGGTACCGGGATCATAGTTCCAGCTACTCGTACCAGTCTACTTGTTCCTGTGGAAAAGTTATTGGTGTCACAGAGATGGTTTGTAAACTTTGCTAATTGTAGCTGTGTTTGTTTGTTTTTTTTCACCAGATGAATATAAATTTAAGTGATTGATGAATACAATGTGAAGAATCTTC
The DNA here is from genome assembly GCF_001858045.2 of Oreochromis niloticus. NCBI lineage: Eukaryota > Metazoa > Chordata > Actinopteri > Cichliformes > Cichlidae > Oreochromis > Oreochromis niloticus. The sequence goes on from NC_031967.2 coordinate 21,724,471, forward strand.
AGTGATGAATTTGTGAATTGCAAACTTTCAGTGAACAAAATTCAAGCCAGACTTGAAATTTATATTCACTTGCATGTTTTTCAATTTCAATAAGTTTTTATCTTTTGCATGTGGTTCCAATGTATCAACAAAGTCTTTTAGTTTTAATTTTTCTGCTTAATTTAATCTGCAAAATGAAGATGTTTGTGTCCATCTACTGTTGGTGCTCTCATACAGCTCTTTGGCCTTATTAATGACAACAAAGAAACGTGTTGTTTCATTCACTGTAAATGATTTGATCAATAATAAATGAAGTTAATTTTTTTTATTGTGGAATGTTTTTATTTGATTAATTAAAGTGTTAACAATGCAATTTAACTTTTTGTTGATATAAAAAAAGGAAATTTACCCAAATTTGCCAGGTTATAATGTATTCCTGCTGCCTGTGTCCAAAACGAAGCCCATCCTGAAGTTTATCCTTTAAGATTTGTTCGAAGTGTTTAACTGAGTGTCTTTTTGGTCAGGGCATTCATATAACTCCATAATGAAGATAGTTTAACCATATAAGACATAAAGCAAAACATTTTGGCACCATTAATTTCATCCCGGTGCACATTAAACACTGTAAACTGAGCTTACACCTCACCAGGTTTTGTCTTATTAGATAAGAGCAGGCTCATTGTTCTACAGTAACTTGTAAGCACATACAGGGCACAATTGTTCTGCTATAAAGGTTTATAATCTACAGGCTGGGCTGTCAATTTCCAGCAATCTGATACTGCAATGAATACATTTGTTTAGTGCTGGCAGGAATCCTGCCTCAAACATCAAAGCCTTTAAATAATGACCAGGTATTGTGACTTTACATAACATTTATTTTCTTTTTTATACATAATAAGAAAATAAAGGAACCCGGCAAAGGAATGTCATACATAAGATATTATGGGAAATTAATAAATTCAATCAATGGCATCTGATCCCCCCATGTTAGTGTTGTTCCTACAATATCATAATGACTGCAAACTGACCAATCATGTTGTCTGAGCTGTTCAGTTAGCATTAGACAAGAAAACTGTCACTTACAAACCAACATATAAAACCTAAATTTGGCTAACAGAAAACTTAACTTGATAATATGTTTCTTATATTGTATAAATGAACAAAGAAAACACTTGAAATGTTCACCATTAGTTCCAGAAAGAGGTTAGGACACAGAGTCTCTTTAATTTCATGTGTACACACTGTAAATGATCTAATCAATTATAAAGTTATTGGAGTTTGAAGTTGTGAAATGTTTTTATTTACTGGATGAAATGTAATGTGAGTTTTTGAAATATAAAAACTGCCTTTTTTAAAGTTTAGACACATATGACAAAAAAGAACAAGTTTACATAAGAACAATTTGAAATGGTGAAATGAACTGTGTGAAACTAAATCCTGTAAAATACCCACACTGAAGGACTTCTAAAGCTAACATGAAGGTTTTAATCATTACAATAAATCCATTGAACGTCTCGCTCGTAAAAGGAAACACACACTAACTTTGGTTTGATCAGGAGCAGCTGAACCAGGTAAGACAAAAGTATAAATAGATTCAATAACATCTGTGGCTTTAGGTACAGATGCTTTTGCTCATGCAAACAACCACATCACCAACACCTCCTGTTAGTTTTGATTCACACTGTTCTTGGATCAACTGTCAGCTGTGAAAAATTTGCACACTGAGCAAGTAAATGCTGGGTGTAGGTACAGTAAGGACAGTATGGAGACTTTTCTTTTGGCTCGGTGCTGGGGTGTGATATTCCTGGGGCTGGTGTTAACCAGGGCTGGTATAGTGTGCAGAGTACTGCTGCTCTTACCACCCTTGCAGTCAAAGCAGCACTCTGTCTGAGGTGCTGATTTACACCGATCTGCACTGTAACAAGATTCATATGTTGTCTCTTGTATATTTAGTTCATAATCAAGCCAATCAAAGAAATACAGGAGGGTGGGAATAATAATCCACATAGGATATCAGAACCTTTTAAACTCTGCCTGCATGTCCTGAGGCAGCTTGGTGAGCTGCCGTGTCACATGGGACACACACTTAGGTTCAGTCTGGCCTGTGAGTCCACACTGATCTACCATCCAAATAAATGCTCTCACTTTCAGTGCAAACTACATGCACCCACTGGTGTCACCACATGCAACGTTTGGGGCTTCCATGAGGTCAGCAATTTTTGTGAGAGCTATCTGGTGAGGTTGCCTATACTGGCCATTGTATCAGTAGAAGATTGTGGGGAATTGGTGCATGAATCTGCTATAAATAGTGCTTCCTCATATTGCAGATGATCCACCAAAATCTGGTACTTAATGTGCTCTGTAGCATCCTCAGGCAGTGGATTTTCCAGGGCAACCTTGAGTCTGGCAAATTCACTGGGCTCCCAGCCAGAAAGCGAAGCATGACCAGTACTTTGGGCAGGTGGTGGGAATGACAGAGGTCGATAGACACTGTCATCTTGCATGAGTTCTTCTGTGCATGTCCATCATCTGTAGCTGCAGCCTACAATTATCCTCCATCAATCTGTGAAGTACCTCCATAACCTCAGGTTCAGTTTCCAGTACAGACCTCCTCCTGGGAGGTGCAGGTGTACTTTGAAACAGGTGGTCTGTGCGATCAGGCAGACGTGAATATTGAGCTCCAGCTTCTTGCGGTAAATTCCAGTCTTCACCTGAGTGGAGGAGTGAGCGGAGTCATCCAGCTGTATCTCTCTGATAGTCTCTCCACACTGACAACAGGAAGGTTTTCCACAGTCAGTGGATGAAATTTTGTTCTTCCTACTTATTCTTCATTAAGAGTACACTTCCTGTTCCTGACTTTAAGAGATGGGTGATCAGCATTTCCAAAGACTGTGACTGGACCATCAGTTTATGTGATGACACTTATGGAAACTATATGAAGGATGGATATGTCTATGGCCTACGCTGCCAAGGTAACCAGCTCCTCTCTCTCACAACAGAGTCTAGTTTGGTTATGAAAGAAACTCCACCTGTAATAGTGTTTGGGATGCTGATGAGGAAACACTATTTATAGCAGATTCATGCACCAACCCTATGGATCTGAGAAAAGGGCTGGAGCCGGGCAGCCATCGGGACAAACTGGTTGAGGAGATAAGACAGAATGGGGAGAAGATGGTGAAGCAAGCGTCTCAGTTCTGGGGATCATTGCTGACTCTGGTTGATCCTGAACACCACCAGGAGCTTGTTCCCACTGATTCACACCTGATCTTTGAGCCACAGTCTCTGGGTCCTGGCATGTCGCTGTCCAAAGACAACAGGAAGGTTTTCCACAGTCAATGGATGAAATTTTGTTCTTCTAACTTGTTCCTCATTAAGGGTACAGTTCTTGTTCCTGACTTTAAGAGATGGGTGATCAGCATTTCCAAAGACTGTGACTGGACCATCGGTGTATGTGACGAAAAATTATGCAACGAGTATGAAGGAAGGATATATCTATGGCCTACGCTGCCAAGGTAACCAGCTCTTCTCTCTCACAACAGAGTCTAGTTTGGTTATAAAAGAAACTCCACCTGTAATGGGGTTTGGGATGCTGAAAATTAAAATGCCCCCACAGCATTATAAGGTTTCCCAACAAGTGATCAACACTCCAAGTGGAAATGTGGAACCACAGATGACCAGACCACAAATAGTGGAAGTTGTGTGGAGCTTTCCGGACTCATTATCATTCTTCAGCAGGATCGGGCAGCACCAGAGAATAAACTTACTCACAGTAACAATCAGCTCTAGGAGCTCAGACCTCAAGCCTTTTGTTTGTCTCCAGGGTTTAGAAAAGGAAGCGACAAATGAGTTCTCCTTTAGTTCAAGTGCAACGACATCTCCATTTGAAGCATTTCCACAACAATATCAGAATCAGTTGAAATGCTCATGTGGGATATTTAATGTTAAGTCTAGTTATGGATTCAATTATGGAGGGGCATTAGGCTCCAAGTCTTCCCAGTCAATCTGCTCTTGTGGAAAGATTATTGGTTCCCCACCAATCACAGCTGTGCTTTGTGAACTTCTGTAAATAACACTCATCCTGTTGTCCAAAACCCACATCACCATGTTTCTTATTGACCACACTAGTTTTCAGTTCCTCTTAAAATGCTGAATATCTGTAAACGAACATGTGGTGCTGGCTGTCCAAAAGTCTTATTACTGCTAAAACTTGCAATGAAAGTCTAAGTTTGGTCATCACAAATGGTGCAACTCCAACAGTCTTGAGCTACTTGCTCAAGACAGACTATCGCTGGCTTATTGCTGCCTGAATTTCATTGCTTGCTCACTCTGTATTTATGACATGTTTCTTGTTAATCTTGAAGGAAATTAAACTGAACTACTAACATTAGAAAACAATTGTAGTCAAACTTGTCTGACCACTCCTTGAGTGTGTGGTTTAACAGTAGTGAGATAATATCTCCCAGAGAATTGAATGTTTTGCAGACTTAATACTTTGACCAGAAACAGGTTAAATAAAAAGAGCAAAACCCAATAATTCTTGAGGTTCATGGTGAATTTCATTAAAAGAGAGTCCAAAAGAAAGCAATACAGATTGATTTCAACACTGACTTATATTCAACAAATTTAAGGAGGACTTCCTGCTGGCAAAACATGTCTCACAACACACAAACAAAAAGAAGAAGAACAGATCCACAAACTATTCTCTGTGACATGTGTGCAGAGGAGGACAGGAAACCAGCAAAGAAGACGTGCATGAAGTGTGAGATCTCCATGTGTGTCCAGCACCTCCAGGCCCACCTGACCACACCTGTGTTACTGCAGACTCATCCTCTGACTGAACCCATGGCTTTATGTGGGAACACCAAATGTTCTCAGCACGGCAAGCTCCTGGAGTACTACTGCTTGGACGACATGACCTGTGTGTGTGTTTCCTGCGCCATTGAGGACCAGCACCGCCTACACAATATGAAGATCTTCTCCACAGCCCACAAAGAGCTCCTGGAGAAGCTGAAAGCTGAGCAGCAGATCTTACAGGAGAAAACAGACGATGAGAATGTGAGTCTGGAAAAGTGGGAGAAGAGTGAAAGAGAGAAGCTGGGTGGCTGCAGTGTGCATGCAAAATACTGGCACAGCCAAAACTGGGACCCAACTTGTCACAACCTCTGCATTAATCACATATCCGGTGGAGAATGGAGAAGAGCCTGTACCATGACCTGAAAAGGTGGAGGTGTTGTGGAACTGCCTCCACGTTGTCCTTCTTCAGCAGAACCGGACAGCACCAGAGAAAAGAAATAATCACAATGAAGCTCAAAGCAAGTGTCAGTAACTGAGACCTGGCCCCATTTGTCCAACTAGGAAAGCAAAATATCCACAGCACGACCCAGCAGCAGGACTGGAAGTGTTCATGTGGGAAATTTTACTACTGGGATGGTAACAGGTACCGGGATCATAGTTCCGGCTACTCGTACCAGTCTATTTTTTCCTGTGAAAAGCTCTTAGTGTCACAGAGATGGTTTGTAAACTTTGCTAATCATAGATCTACTCATTATTTTGTTTTGTTTTTCCTTTCAGCAGATGAATATAAATTTAACTGATTGGTGAATTCAGTATGATGCTTTTTTGTGATTAACTTGTTAAATTTTAACTTTGACTGAACAAAATTCAAATCAAATATGAAATGTATATTTTCTTCCATGTTTTTCAGTTTTAATATTTTTTTTAACTGTTGCATTTGGTTTGGTTGGCCTTCATTGTGATTATTTCTCCTCCCTGGTGCTGTCTTGCTACTCTTATTATTATATTTTCTACCCTCCTCAGGGTAATTGTTCCTGTGGAAAATGATTGGTGGTGAAAACATCACAGAGATGGTTTATAAACTTTGGTCATTTTAACCCTGCTGATGTTTTTTTCCACTCACCAAATATTTATTAATGTATCCGATTTAGTTTGTGTCAGAGGAATACATTAACGTAATACATCACATCATATTCATTAAATAAAATGCTCTTTTTGGTTAACTATATATTTTTACCTTTGGTATTTGCTTCTAATGCAGCAACTAATTATTTTCGTTCATTCTGCTTTATTTCACCTGCAAGTTGAAGATGTTTGTCTCCATCTACTGGTGGTGCTCTCACATTGTACATACAGCTGTGGTCTTATTATTGACAAGACAGAACCACTGTTGATTCATACAATGTAAATGATCTGATAATTAACAGAGTATATTTTAATATGTGGAATGGTTTTATTTTTCTGATTAACTCAATCAAGAACACTGCACCTTTAAGTTTTTTAACATAAAAATTTATTATTATTATTTTTTAATAATTTTGCCAGTTTATTATATACATATTTTTTCCTATTAAAAGTTGAACAAAGCATTTTGGGTCTTTTAGTTTCATCTACTGAACATTCACTATTGAAAACTGAGTGTACACCACACTAGTTTTGGGGTCATTAGATTAAACAGACTCATTGTTACACATTAACTTGTAAGCACATACAGGGCACTATTGTTCTGCTATAAAAGTTTATAATCTACAGGCTGGGTCATCGATTTCCAACAAACCAATACTCCAATAAATACAGTTGTTCACTACTGGCAGGAATTCTCTCTGTTTTTTCAAGCCTTCTCTCCTAATTACAAACGCATGTTCTTCATCTGTCTCTCACCCTCTCTCATCTTCTATGTCCTGCCCATCAAACACATCACAATACTAAGTGTATGATTAAGCTGTTACAGCAGATTCAGGAGGACCAGAGACATGAAAATTAATTAGAAACATGAAGAATTTCTTTCTTCTGCAAACATGTCTGACAATATGCAAATAAAAACAATAAAAACAGCTGCTGGTTTGCTCTCCTCCAACCAAAGGTGAATAACCACAAAAGGTGGCTGTCGCCCATTGTCATTGTTCAGTAGAGGATTGGTGGGCATCAGAGAATAACAATGAGCTCAGCCAGCTTGTAACCCATGTGTTTTATTTCTATCATGTCCTTAGAAAAGAGTGCAAAACAGGAGAGCTCCAATATGTCAGTACTATTTCTTGCCAGTCAACCCATTCTTGTGGAGCAGTTATTGGTCCTCGCCATCACTGATGTAGTTTGTGAACTTCAGTATATAACAGCCTTATGTTGTCTAAGAAACACCTTTATGTTTATTCATTTTTAATCACATACATTTGCAGGTCCTGTCTGTTATGACCAGAAGATGATCATTTCTTTGTCTTATTTAGTGATGATGCTTATTTGCATCAAAATGATTATGTGGTCTTAGTTGTGCAAAAACATGGATACATGTGAACTGAGAAAATGTGAATTCAGGATAAACAGATGATAAGATTTTGTGCTAAACTATCATCGCCTTATTGCTGCCTTAATGTCATCATTTGTTTGGCTTTTATCATAAGTTCATGTCTTTTCTGCCTTATCACAAAAGTGTGTTTGCAAGTTAAACTTTGGTGGGTGTTTCTATGTTGACACATCCATATTTATGCTGTCAAATTTGTCTGAACCACCTGTTCAGTTTTTGTTTTAGCAGTACAAAGTGCAATATGTGACAACATTAATCTAAACAGATTCAGAGTGCAGAAAGCACGGAGGCATAGAGTTGCGGTGAAGCAATTTATTTACAGTGAAGAGGATGAATTTGCAAGGACAGTGTATATACAACAAAATATGAATGTGAACGTGGAGCCGGGATGTGCAGGTGAAGAGACGCCTACTGGTATGTATCTATCTATCTATCTATCTATCTATCTATCTGTCTGTCTATATATATCTATATATATATATATATCTATATATATATATATATATATATCTATATCTATATATATATATCTATATCTATATCTATATCTATATATATCTATATATATATCCTGGCAACTGACTGTTTATTTTCCCTGTAGTGAATCATTTATAAACTGACTGATATTTTATGAGCTGAGGAACATTTGACAGTACTGTAATGCCAAAAAAGTTTATAGCTGACACTGTGGGCAGTCACATTGGAGCTATCTCAGCAGATAGAGACAACAGAAACATGCAGGTTTATTCAAGTTTTTTCATGATCCAGAACCAATCTGTTCCCTTTGAAAAAAAAAAAATGCCTGAAATTTACAAATAAAAAGAGAAAAACTGATCCAGATATTGTTCCCTGACATCACTGCTCATTTCATTAGGAACAAATTCAGTTCTTCTTTTCATGACAGAGGTTATGTACAATGTGACAGACCTACATCCACTTTTCATGTAGGGTACAAAGAAAAGAAGAGTGAAATGAAGAGTGATTACACTTTACCCTAATTTTCCAGTTTTAGTACACCTGGCTGACCATTTACAAAAAGGCAGCCAACTCTTATGAGGCCTTTTATTTTTTGTTCAAAGCTGTCGCCTGCCCTGGTAAACAACAGCATCTAGACAACCCCATAATGGTTATACTTAGCCCTATAAAATGGTTTCTTCAGAAACAAAACATTTATTTATCTTCATCAAGTTCCATCAAGGCACACAAACTGGCAGCGTAGTGAAGCCTTTGCCTTTAGATGATTTTTGGCTTCACTTTTCAATGATGACATGGGGCAAAGTTCTTTTTTTATAGTGAGGAAGTAAATATATGACACTACTGCAACACTACTGACAATAAAGATTTATAGCCTACACCGTGGGCAGTATTCTTTCTCAGGAAATGATACTGCAGCAGTACTTAAACAGTCACAGCAGATTTGGCAACAGAGACAGGCAGGCTGACAAACAGTTTTTACAAACATTTGGGCAGTTCCATCCAAGACCTAATTTCTGAAACCATGTCTGGAAAAACGCAAAAAGAAATTCTCTGTGACATGTGTGCAGAGGAGGACAGGAAGCCAGCAAAGAAGACGTGCATGAAGTGTGAGATCTCCATGTGTGTCCAGCACCTCCAGGCCCACCTGACCACACCTGTGTTACTGCAGACTCATCCTCTGACTGAACCCATGGATTTATGTGGGAACACCAAATGTTCTCAGCACGGCAAGCTCCTGGAGTACTACTGCTTGGACGACATGACCTGTGTGTGTGTTTCCTGCGCCATTGAGGACCAGCACCGCCTACACAATATGAAGACCTTCTCCACAGCCCACAAAGAGCTCCTGGAGAAGCTGAAAGCTGAGCAGCAGATCTTACAGGAGAAAACAGACGATGAGAATGTGAGTCTGGAAAAGTGGGAGAAGAGTGAAAGAGAGAAGCTGGGTGGCTGCAGTGTGCGTCTGATTGAGGCTGTGACTAAGCTGCGTGACATCTCTCTGACCAGCGTCCAGAGCTCAGTCTCTGCTCGTATGGTGTCCCTGAAAACCAGCAAGAGCAGCATGGAAGCAGCACAGAAGGAGAAGGACACCTTCAGATTCCTGCAGATGTATTCTCAGGTGTATCAGGATGTGGAGAAGGCCAAAGCTGTGGATCTGAGAAAAGGGCTGGAGCCGGGCAGCCATCGGGACAAACTGGTTGAGGAAATGAGACAGAATGGGGAGAAGATGGTGAAGCAAGCGTCTCAGTTCTGGGGATCATTGCTGACTCTGGTTGATCCTGAACACCACCAGGAGCTTGTTCCCACTGATTCACACCTGATCTTTGAGCCACAGTCTCTGGGTCCTGGCATGTTGCTGTCCAAAGACAAGAGGAAGGTTTTCCACAATAGCTACCTGGGACAGTGCTGTGCAACTCTTCTAATCTGTAGTACCAAGACAGCCAGCAGCTATCAGAGGTGGGTGGTCAGTCTGTCCGAAGAGTCTGATTGGATGACTGGTTTATGTGAAAAAACATCTGCAAAGAACTTGAAGGATGGACCTGTCTATGGACTGTGCTGGGAAGATAAGCAGCTCAGCAGCCTCACAACAAAGAGAAATGAAGGTTCTCAGTCATCCACTTCACAAGGTTTGAAAGCACAAAATACTGGCACAGCCAAAACAGCTACCCAGTTCAAGACAACCTCTGCATCAATCACATATCAGGGCGAGAATGGAGAAGAGCCTGTACCACGACCTGAAAAGGTGGAGGTGTTGTGGAACTTTGCTGCCTCCACGCTATCCTTCTTCAGCAGAACCGGACAGCACCAGAGAGAAGAAATAATCACAATGAAGCTCAAAGCAAGCATCAACAACTGGGACCTGGTCCCATTTGTCCAACTGGGAAAGCAAAATATCCACAGCACGACCCAGCAGCAGCAGTGGAAGTGTTCATGTGGGAAAGATTACTACTGGGATGGTAACAGCTACCGGGACAATAGGTCTGGCTCCTATTACCAGGGTTGTTGTTCCTGTGGAAAAGTTCTCGGTCCACACATCACAGAGATGGTTTGTGAACTTTACTGAGTGGTGGGATTGTGGTTTTTGTTTTTCTGTCACTGAGTGAGTATAAACTTAACTGATTGGTTTTAATTTGTTGTTAAATGAATTTATTGTGATGCATTGTGAGGGTTTTCATTTATTGCTGTCATTCTCTTCTGGGATTTCAATCTAATGTAGGCATTTTAAAGTGTTTGTCTCCATCTGCTGTTGTTGAAAGTGTTACTGCTTCACAGCTGGGGAGTCGACATGTTTTTTCTATCAAAGTAATCTTTCAGCATACTTCAGATAGATTCCCGAACATCCTGTAGGGCCTGTTTACAGACTTTATCTAGCACACAGCAGGCACTTTGGCTAATGTTGTCTTTTCATACTGGATCGTGTGCATATATGGCTGGGCGGGTCTGATGGGAGGAGATTAATATTCATGTAAGTAACACATTTTAGTTTCATGTGTACACACTGTAAATGATCTAATCAATAATAAAGTCATTGGAGTTTGAAGTTGTGAAATGTTTTTATTGACTGGATGAAATGTGACGTGACTTTTGAAATATAAAAGCTGCCTTTTTTAAAACTTCACTCAAAAATGACAAAGAAAAACAACAGTTTACATAAGAACAGTTTGAAATGAACTGTGTGAAACTAAATCCTGTAAAATACTCACACTGAAGGACTTCTGAAGCTAACATGAAGGAATCAGTTTATTTAAAGGCTTCAATCATTACAGTAAATCCACTTGAAGGTCTCGTTTGTAAAAGGAAACACACACTAACTTTGGTATCGATCAGGAGCAGCTGAACCAGGTAAGATAAAAGTATAAATAGATTGAATAACATCTGTACTGTAAGTTCAGCACTACATTACTACATGCTGTCTGTGCTCCCAGATTGTACTCATACTCATTGCACTAACAGATCATTTATAGAAAGTATAACTCATTAAAGTGCAAAACTTTAGCAAAGGAATGACAGGTTTTCTAAAAAGCAAGTCAATGTTATAATTTTGTTACAGCAATTGCAGAAACATTTAGGATGTATAAATAATTTAAGATATTTACTATAATTTTATATGTCAGTGACAAAGGCTTTCAGCAGAGTTTAGGAGTCTGCACTGGAATGATGAGAGAGCAGGCCTGCAGAGGTAGCCTGCATCTTACTACCTGGAAACACACTCAGACCTGGAATAGTCAGAGTGTGAGGAGACCCAGAGTCTGTGTGCTGGAAAATACTTCTGTTATAGAGAGTGGAACTTACACAGCTAGAGCTGCGCTGAAAGTTAACATCATACTACCTGAACGAGTATCAAAATATGATGTTTTTAAGTAATAAAACGTCTGCTCGCTTCAGTTTACACCAGACTAACAGACAAATGGCATGTGGGAGTCAAACCGACGCCGCTTCTTTCCATCCAAAGCCGGACGTTCAGCTGTCGTTTCCGAAGACGGTGTTGAGCTGCTGGGTGACTCTGATGAAGGTCGTCCTGCGGCTCAGCTCCTTCAGCTTAGCTCCTTCAGCTTGCCTGCACCGACATACGTGCAGGTGGAGCGCACCCCTCCCAGGATGTCTCGTATGGTGTCACCCACCGGACCTTTGTAGACAACTTCCACGGTCTTCCCCTCCGACGCTCTGGAGGCAAAGAAAATGAATGAATGACATTCAGAGGAGACATTTCGCCTAAATAATCTTCCTCTAACAGCCAAACACCTGACGCCAACCTGTAATCAGCCACGCCTCCCGCATGTTTCTTCATCGCCGTGTCGGAGCTCATGCCGTAAAACAGTTTGTACTTCTTGCCGTTTTTTTCGATGATCTCGCCGCCGCTCTCCGAGTGGCCGGCCAGCATACCACCGAGCATCACAAAGTCTGCTCCAGCACCTGAGAGCCAAACAAACAAACTCCGTTTTCACGCTAGTTATACTTTCTAAGATTGGAGTTCAAGTTCTCTTTGAAATAACAGCAACTCACCAAAAGCCTTGGAGACATCTCCCGGGCAAGTGCACCCCCCGTCCTGTGTGAAAGCAAACAAGGCGTTACGAGTGTGACTATCATGGCTGCACAACTCTAACAAATAACACTGACCTGGGAATTACAGTCAATAGTTTCATCAGGGCCCATGAGTAATAAACTAAAGATAAATCAATGTCAGTTTCTGTCTCACAGGTCTCGGCTTAAAGGAAGAGTCCAGAACATTTTGTGTTGTTAGATGACAAGAATGAGTCTAAACTCTGTCCAGGAACAGTGGCAAAGACACACAATACATAAAAGATAGATGTAATAATAATAACAATGAGAATAAAATGATAATCAGGGTAAACAGACTAAGAACACGTTATAATGAAGAGCATGCAAGTCTGAACTGATGGGTTTTGAGATGAGATTTAAAAATAGAACACGAGTTTATGGTCAGATCTGGATATCAGCTGATATTATCTATATGGCCCAAAAAAGGAAAGAAGAGGCGGGACAAACACTCTTGAACCATGTTGATGTGCACCAGAGGGGATTCTGGTTGGCAACACAAAAGGAACAACCAGCTGATCCAAGCAATCGGGGAAAGTGTAAAAGAGTAAATAAATAACTCCACGAAATAAATGTTAGGAAAGTTTGTTTAACTTATATATCTGATTTTCAAATGACCAACCATCAGCAGTAGCATCAGTCATAATATTGGTGGGGCTCGTTTTGCGGACTTCCTTTTCGAAACCTCGAGCTGAGCCCTTATTTTGTTTTTGTTAAACCACATGTCACTGCAACAGTCACTTATTAACCACAGGAAAACCACCCTGGGTGGAGGACACCCCGCTTTACCTTCTTTTTACTCCAAATATAAATATACCCAAAATCTATTAAAATTAATATTTTGCAATAAATAAGACTTTAAGCAAAGACTGAGACCATAAACACTTTATGAGTGTTTACTGAGATCTCAGATGAAAAAAAACAAAAAGGGGCAGTTTCTTATTGATATATTAAATCTGACTTGACCACAGGAACCGCCCCCTGCTAGTCATTAAAAAGAATGCAGGTTTTAAAGTGCATAACACAATGTACTGCCCATATTTTACATACAGGAAACAGATAAAACTCAACCATGTGCACCTAGAAACCTCACAAATCAATAGCATATGTTATTTATTCACAAGGATTTAAAAAAAAAAAAAATAAATAAAAAATAGAACTTGTGGTTTGAGACACTTCTATTTCTATTCCTTTGACCACTTCCTGTGTGCTTCCTTTTAATACAGGAAACATGCCGTCTTCAAACTCTTCTCATCGTGACTGCACTCACTGAGATGATGTGGCCACCCAGGCCGTGGGCTGCATCTGCACACTCAATGACGGCGCTCAGCTGAGGATAGCCAACCCCTGTCTTCTCCACAGTGTAATGTTTGTGGACTGTAGTGAACAGAGTAAACTGGAGGAAGACACAAAGAACAAAATTAGGTTATCCATGCAGACATACATCAGTACAAGAACACAGCCTATTCTACTGTGCAAAAGTCTTGAGCCACCCGAGTTTCTATATATTTTGGTAGAAAAATAGGAAATAGGTAAAAAGTGATTTATTGGTGCAAAAATGCATGAACATACAAAAGATAAGGCAAAAAAAAAAAAAAGAGTTTGCACAATTCTAACGAGTTTGAGAGTCAATATTTGGTGTGAACATCTTTAATCTTCAACACAACCTGAACTCTCTGAGGCAGCTTTGTGATTTCTTTAAGTAGTCTTCAGGAGTAGTTGTCCAGGCTTCTTGAAGGACATTTAAAGCTCTTCTTTGGATGTTTCTGCCTTTTGTTCTGTTCTCTGTCAAGATGATCCCACACTGCTTCAATAACATTGAATCTGGACTCTGAGGAGGCCAATCCATGGCTGATAGTGATCCACTGTGTTTTTTATATTCACGTATATTTAACTTCATTGGCAGTGTGTTTGGGATCATTGTCATGCTGAATAATGAAGCTGTTACCATTCAGACACTTTCCAGATGGCATCGCATGGTTTATTTTGAGATCTACAGAAAAGTGGTGTCACTGCTGTTGGAATTAAATAATTTGCAGTGCCTCAATAATGCTATGCTTTTTATTAATAATAAGTGTTATAAAGTTATATAGAGTAGTATTAAGTGGACACAGCCCTGAAAAATAAAGGCATGAGACCATGTGTCCTTGGGGAGTAGAAAGCTGCAGACTCTCGCTCACACTTGCCTGGGAAAATGTAGATAAGAGGGAACCATCTCTAGTGGAAAGTTACTGAGACACTGTTGTTTAGACTAGAATGAGAGAGCTTCTGTAATAAAACTGTTAGGGGCGCAAGCTGTGAAATGTTTTTATTTACTGGATAAAATGTAATGTGAGTTTTTGAAATATAAAAACTGTCTCTTCTTTTAAAAGTTTACACAACCATGACAAAAAAGAACAAGTTTACAAGAGAACAGTTTGAAATGGTGAAATGAACTGTGTGAAACTAAATCCTGTAAAATAGCCACACTGAAGGACTTCTAAAGCTAACATGAAGGTTATAATCATTAAATCATTACAAGAAATCCATTGAACGTCTCACTTGTAAAAGGAAACACACACTAACTTTGGTTTGATCAGGAGCAGCTGAACCAGGTAAGACAAAAGTAGAAACATATTCAATAACATCTGTGGCTTTAGGTACAGATGCTTTTCCTCATGCAAACAACCACATCACCAACTGTTAGTTTTGATTCACACTGTTCTTGGATCTACTGTCAGCTGTGAAAAATTTGCACACTGAGCAAGTAAATGCTGGGTGTAGGTACAGTAAGGACAGTATGGAGACTTTTCTTTTGGCTCGGTGCTGGGGTGTGATATTCCTGGGGCTGGTGTTAACCAGGGCTGGTATAGTGTGGAGAGCTCTGATGCCCTTGCAGTCGTAGCAGTGCTCTGTCCAAGGTGCTGATTTACTTAGATCTTCACTGTAACAAGATTCATATGTTGTCTTTTGAATATTCAGTTCATAATCAAGCCAATCAGAGAAATAAGGAGGGTGGGAATAATAATCCGCATAGGATACAAGAACCTCGTAAACTCTGCCTGCATGTCCTGAGGCAGCTTGGTGAGCTGCCGTGTCACATGGGTCACACAGTTAGATTCAGTCTGGCCTGTGACTCAACTCTGATCTACCATCCAAATAAGTGCTCTCACTTTCAGTGCAAACTACTTGAGCCCACTTGTGTCACCACATGCAAAGTTCAAGACTTCCATGAGGTCAGCAATTTTGGTAAGAGCTAGCTGGTGAGGTTGCCCATACTGCTCTGTGAAACTGGCCATTGTATCAGTAGAAGATTGTGGGGAACTGGTGGATGATTCTGCTATAAATAGTGCTTCCTCATATTGCAGATGATCCCCTAAATTCTGGTACTTAAAGTGCTCTGTAGCATCCTCAGGCAGTGGATTTTCCAGGGCAACCTTCAGTCTTGCAAAATTCTCTGGGCTCCCAGCCCGAAACTAAAGCGTGACCAATGCTTTGGACAGGTGGTGGGAATGACAGAGGTCGATACACACTGTCATCTTGCATCAGTTCTCCTGTGCATATCCATCAGGTGCTGGCTGTGCAAAAGTCTTATTACTGCTAAAACTTGCAAAGAAAGTCTAAAGTAAGTTTGGTCATCATAAATAGTGCAACTCCAACAGTCTTGAGCTACTTTATTGCTGGCTTATTGCTGCCTGAATTTCATGGCTTGCTTACTCTGCATTTGTGACATTGAGCATGTTTCCTGTTTATCTTGGAGGACATTAAACTGAACTACTAACATTAGAAAACAATTGCAGTCAAACTTGTCTGACCACTCCTTGAGTGTGTGGTTTAGCAGCAGTGAGATAATATCTCCCAGAGAATTGAATGTGTTGCAGACTTAACACTCTGACTGGAAACAGGTTAAATAAAAAGAACAAAACCCAATAATTATTGAGGTTCATGGGGAATTTCATTAAAAGAGAGTCCAAAAGAAAGCAATAAATTGATTTTAACACTGAATTATACTCAACAAATTTAGGGAAGACTTCACACTGGGAAAAAATGTCTGACAACATACAGAAAAAAGAAAAGAACAGATCCACAAACTATCCTCTGTGACATGTGTGCAGAGGACAGGAAACCAGCAAAGAAGACGTGCATGAAGTGTGAGATCTCCATGTGTGTCCAGCACCTCCAGGCCCACCTGACCACACCTGTGTTACTGCAGACTCATCCTCTGACTGAACCCATGGATTTATGTGGGAACACCAAATGTTCTCAGCACGGCAAGCTCCTGGAGTACTACTGCTTGGACGACATGACCTGTGTGTGTGTTTCCTGCGCCATTGAGGACCAGCACCGCCTACACAATATGAAGACCTTCTCCACAGCCCACAAAGAGCTCCTGGAGAAGCTGAAAGCTGAGCAGCAGATCTTACAGGAGAAAACAGACGATGAGAATGTGAGTCTGGAAAAGTGGGAGAAGAGTGAAAGAGAGAAGCTGGGTTGCTGCAGTGTGTGTCTGATTGAGGCTGTGACTAAGCTGCGTGACATCTCTCTGACCAGCGTCCAGAGCTCAGTCTCTGCTCGTATGGTGTCCCTGAAAACCAGCAAGAGCAGCATGGAAGCAGCACAGAAGGAGAAGGACACCTTCAGATTCCTGCAGATGTATTCTCAGGTGTATCAGGATGTGGAGAAGGCCAAAGCTGTGGATCTGAGAAAAGGGCTGGAGCCGGGCAGCCATCGGGACAAACTGGTTGAGGAGATGAGACAGAATGGGGAGAAGATGGTGAAGCAAGCGTCTCAGTTCTGGGGATCATTGCTGACTCTGGTTGATCCTGAACACCACCAGGAGCTTGTTCCCACTGGTTCAGACCTGATCTTTGAGCCACAGTCTCTGGGTCCTGGCATGTTGCTGTCCAAAGACAAGAGGAAGGTTTTCCACAATAGCTGGCTGGGACAGTGCTGTGCAACTCTTCTAATCTGTAGTACCAAGACAGCCAGCAACTATCAGAGGTGGGTGGTCAGTCTGTCCGAAGAGTCTGATTGGATGATTGGTTTATGTGATAAAAAGTGTGCAAAGAACTTGAAGGATGGAGCTGTGTATGGACTGTGCTGGGAAGATAAGCAGCTCAGCAGCCTCACAACAAAGAGAAATGAAGGTTCTCAATCATCCACTTCACAAGGTTTGAAGGTGCAAAATACTGGCACAGCCAAAACTGGGACCCAACTCGCGACAACCTCTGCATTAATCACATATCAGGGGGAGAATGGAGAAGAGCCTGTACCACAACCTGAAAAGGTGGAGGTGTTGTGGAACTTTCCTGCCTCCACGCTGTCCTTCTTCAGCAGAACCGGACAGCACCAGAGAGAAGAAATCATCACAATGAAGCTCAAAGCAAGCGTCAACAACTGGGACCTGGTCCCATTTGTCCAACTGGGAAAGCAAAATATCCACAGCACGACCCAGCAGCAGCAGTGGAAGTGTTCATGTGGGAAAGATTACTACTGGGATGGTAACAGGTACCGGGATCATAGTTCCGGCTACCCCCACCAGTCTGTTTGTTCCTGTGGAAAAGCTCTTAGTGTCACAGAGGTGGTTTGTAAACTTTGCTAATTGTAGCTCTGTTTGTTTGTTTGTTTTTTTCACAAGATGAATATAAATTTAAGTCACTGGTGAATTCAGTGTGATGAATCTTTAGTTATGAATTTGTAAAATTTAAAGAGTAAACAAAATTCAAATCAAACATGAAATGCATATTCACTTGCATGTTTTTCAATTTTACTTATCTTTTTCATTTCTTTCCAATGTAGCAACAAAGTCTTTTAGTTTAAAGTTTTCTGCTTTATTTCACCTGCAAGTTGAAGATGTTTGTCTCCATCTACTGTTGGTGCTCTCACACAGCTCTTTGGCCTTTGTGAAGAATAGAAATATTTTCCTGCTATTATTTGCTGCTATTTTGATAATCATCATTACCGTTTCATGTTAATAGTGATGTTGCTTTCCCAGATGCATTCAGATGTTCAAATATATTGGTATTATATCAGTCTTTATTACAGGTCCAGTTATAACCACTTCAAACTGTTGAGTTGAATCTATAATTTTAAATGCTTTTCTAATGCTTCGATAATCTTAAAGGTTTCTGTGTAGACTGCAGGGACAGGAAGTTACATGTGTTTGAAGTTGCAGGCTTTTGCAGAAGTGAAACTGAAACCAGAGTTTAACTGCAAGTTAAGAGCAGGGTGTTATTATGCATGTATCGTTGATTAACACACACACTTAGTTAGAGGGATCACTGATAGGGGAAAGTTCAAATTGTTTTGCTTGGGGTGGCTTTTAGACTATATTAGGAGGAGCAAACATATTGGCAGATCTGAGATCATCATTCGAGTGTGACATTTAGGCCAAAAGTCACTCATAGTTTAGCTGTATGAGCTCGGGCCTTATGTCTGGCTATGACAGAGGTGTGAGGTGAAGCTGGGGTGCAGGAGAGGTCATGACACGTACGCAGTACACAGCACGCACGCGCCCCCGCACGTGCACACACACACAGATAGACTCGTTTAGGTAAGAGTTTATAACTGCAAAGTTGTGCCTGTATGAGTGACATTTTGTGCAGAATGAGAACCTGATGTTCCAGGAAGATAAGCCTGGGCAGGATGGAGACAGGAAGCATCTGCCGTCGAGGCGAAGATGATGTTCTATGTTAAAAGTCATTGTGGTTTTGGAGTGACGTATGCTTTGTTGTCCTATCCTATAAGACCTTTGTTTGATGATTGTAAGTGCAGTTCGATTGCTGACTTTGCCCAGCTTCGGACTCCACGCGTGTGTAATCAATAAATCTTCGCTTTGATCACATCCTCTGGACCAGAGTTGTTCTTTTGCTTGTGAGCCCTCCGTACTCCTTTTCTCCAATTTTTGAACCTTAACACCTTATTAATGAGAACAAAGAAACTTCTGTTTTTGATACACTGTAAATGATTTAATCAATAATGAATTAAGTTGATGTTCAGTTTGGAAAATAAAGGAACTAAAGGAACCCAGCAAGGGAACGTCATCCATAAGATATTATGGGAAATTAATAAATCCAATCAATGGCATCTGATCAGCCGTGTTGGTGTTGTTCCTACGATATCATAATAACTGTAACTGATCAATCGTGATGTCTGAATTGTTCAGTCAGCATCTGACAAGAGAACTCTCACTTGGCTAACAGAAAACCTAACTCAATAATATGTTTGCTATATTGCATAAATTAACAAAGAAAACACTTGTAATGTTCACCTTTAGTTCCAGAAAGAGGTTAGCATACAGAGTGATAAGTAATACATCGCTTTCATTATCTGTGTACATGCTATAAATGATCTAATCAGTGAGTCTGTCACGGACTGCGCTGGCAGACCGTGGGGATGAGGGGAAACAGGACTCAAATGCTGGACTTTGTGCGATGAAAACAGGGCATTTATTTACAGTGAAGTAAATTATACACTACAACAATAAATCCCCAGTCTGTTCCTGACTCCCGTGCTGTGTCCTCTTCCTAGAGTTAGTGTGTCTCCGCTCCTCCCTGTCCCAGCACCCCATGCTGGCTGCCCTCTCGTTCCCACAATCCTAGGAAAACACAGAGGCAGCCGTCAGAAACACCACAATTGCAGCAGACTAACCTTCACTAACTTGTAAGGAGACTAACGTGAAGTCACACAACAATCCAGCATCAGAGAGAGTTCCACCACACACACACACACACACACACACGCACACACGCACAAGGACGAGGGACAGCAACACTAAATATACACATGTCCATAAACTAACTACAAAGTCATTTTAGTTTGAAGCTGTGGAATGTTTTTATTGACTGGGTGAAATGTAATGTGAGTTTTTGAAATATAAAAACCAACTTTGTTTTTCAGCTTCACTCAGATATGACAAAGGAAAACAGGTTTACATACAAACAGTGTAAAATGGTGAAATGAACTGTGTGAAAGTAAATCCTGTAAAATGCTCTTCTTCTGAAGCTAACATGAAGGTTATAATCATTACAATAAATCCATTGAACGTCTCGCTCGTAAAAGGAAACACACACTAACTTTGGTTTGATCAGGAGCAGCTGTACCAGTTAAGACAAAAGTATAAATAGATTCAACAACATTTGTGGCTTTAGGTACAGATGCTTTTGCTCATGCAAACAACCACATCGCCAACACCACCTGTTGCTTTTGATTCACACTGTTCTTGGATCTACTGTCAGCTGTGAAAAATGTGCACACCATGACAACAACCATGGCAACAACCCGTAACCATGGCAACAACCATGGTAACAACCCGTAACCATGGCAACAACAATGCCGACAATGCATAACCATGGCAACAACCCGTAACCATGGCAACAACCCGCAACCATGGCAACCACAACTCTGCCAACCCGTAACCATGGCAACAACCCGTAACCATGGCAACCACAATGCCGACAATGCGTAACCATGGCAACAACCATGGTAACAAACCGTAACCATGGCAACAACAATGCCAACAACCCGTAACCATGACAACAACCATGGTAACAACCTGTAACCATGGCAACAACAATGCCGACAATGCGTAACCATGGCAACAACCCATAACCATGGCAACCAAAATGCCGACAATGCGTAACCATGGCAACAACCATGGTAACAAACCGTAACCATGGCAACAACAATGCCAACAACCCGTAACCATGACAACAATCATGGTAACAACCTGTAACCATGGCAACAACAGTGCCGACAATGCGTAACCATGGCAACAACCCGTAACCATGGCAACAACAATGCCGACAATGCGTAACCATGGCAACAACCCGTAACCATGGCATGGCACTTTAACCAAAAGGTGTCCCAGTCTCTCTGCAGGGACGGACGTCTGCTGGGCGCCTGCCCTTATGCTGATCTGGGAACATCTTTAGACAATTGCACAGTAACCACGCTATCAAAATCTCAAGGACCAAATGTTGCAGAGGTTTTAAGGAGTAGATTTGCCAGATCATAATCAATGTGACCACCAAGGGGCATCAGTTAGGATGCAACTCCATTATTGAAATGAAGCGCAAATAATACTTGTGTTCTTGTTTCTCGTAGAGTGATGTGGTTCTGTAACAAGGAATAAATGACATAATAAACAGATTGTTATCTGCTGCACAAGCATGCATTGTAACATATTCAGACATGAACGTATCTCTCTACTGCTGATTTCTTAAACATAAGGCAGAGAAATAAATACTTAAAATAAATGTAATCTAAATCTAAAAGGAAGGCAGCATACTATATATTATATAGCCCTTGCTTGTGGTATATTCACACCAAGCACCAAAATTAAAATCACAAAGTATTACCTATGCAGGTCATATGAACTTGTTCAAAAAACAGCAGTTACAAAGTAATAAACCATCTGATGACACCATTATCAACAACTGCAACCAAGTGGAAAGTCTGGCAAAACTACACTAACGCAAACCCAATATAAACAGTGAAGAAATTAGCAGCAAGCCTTGAATTTACTTACTGGTTGTCTGCACGCACACATTCTTTACAAAACATGAAACACATTGCCCCCTTCTATTACAAGTCCATGTCTTTTCTACATTAACACAAAAGTGTGTTTGCAAGTTAAACTTTGATTTTTATGTTTCATGTTCATATTTCTGCAGTCAGACTGGACTTGTTTTAGCAGTACAAAGTGCAATATATAAAATAACACCGAGACAATCAAACTGTTGTAGTGGATTTAAGACTGAGACCAGCCTGGAAAATACTACAGTTCATCAAACTGGAGTCAAACAAAGAGCAGCAGAGTCAGTAGAGTTGACAAAGAAACAAAATATTTATTAAAAAACAAATAAACCAACAAACCAATAAAAAGCACAGCAATATGGAGGAAGCCCCGATGTCCCGGTATTACACTTTTTAACATCTGTGGATCTGTTTGAAGCTGGCAGCGTAAAATTTGTCCCATCCAACCCCACCACAGAAGAAAAACTACACCCACACCAACATTCAGTCAACTCCCAGACTACATAAGACAATAGACACCCAAGTTCAGTTCATCCTCAACCTCTGATAGATCTCCCTCGCCAACAGAGTGAACTCCTCAAGAGCAGAGACCACCTGCAAGAGATGGTAATAACCTCCCTGCCAGCTGAAGAGGCCTCTGGTTCCACTGAGGCGCCAGGCATAAGGCGGTGAGAACCATGTGGACTGAATTCATCTTCATAGTGACATCATCTAAGTTGCCTAACAATAAAACTATAAAATGTTACATTTCCAACAGTTATATAGCTCCACAAACCAAAACACCAAAACCTCTGAACTGGTAGACAGAACCAAAGACCATGGTTGTAATTGTCAGGTGTATTGCCTTGTGTTAAGAGATTTCTTAGGATTTTGGGATTTTTATTATGTTATGCTTAAAAGTACGTTTCATTATCTAAATGTGTTTGCTCTTTTCAGTATTCAGCTTAAACTCTGCAACTCTGTGCAGACTCCTAAATGGGGAAGTTACACAGGAAGCCTGCAGTTCTATTTTCTCTCTTCCTGTATGTGCTCTCTGAATAAAGACTCTTCCTTCTTACTGCAGCGGTGCGAGTCTCGCTGAGTCTCACCCATGTACACGTAAACCTGTCTGAGCCTTTTTATTCCGACCTGGGTTGCAATACAGGAAAACTCCTGACATTTCTTGGTCCTTCGAGCCGGATGGGACACAGCGCTTTTGTGTGACCCCACAGGAAAGCCTCATCGAGTCCTGCCGTCGTGAGAAGCCCGCGCTGAAGTCTGTCGACAGCTCCTGTCCAGGTACAGGATAAAGTCCAGAGACGTGAATTCGGGTTCTGGCCAGCGTTCTTATAAGTGGTCTACGGCGGTGGGGGTCGATGAGGTAGACCTGAGAGACCGGCAGTGAATCAGCAACCAGGTGAATATTAACACTCAGACACCTCGCGTAAAACGTTTAGGCTCGCCCAGAGGGGCTGGTAGCATTCCTAAAAGTAAAGGCTCGCCTGGAAAAGGGTTGGAAGCATTTTTAGAAGGGTTTCTAAAAGTAAAGGCTCGCCTGAAAAAGGGCTGGAAGCATTTTTAGATAAACCTCGTCCGTAAAACGTAGTACGCGTTGAAAAGGTATTGTTGTTGTTTTATTTTTGTTGGTGGAATAAGTTGATTTTACAGCACAATAAGGAGGCTGAACTATTCCACTATTTTGTTTGCTGTTGGCCACCCAAGTACTGGTGAAAAGAGAGAAACAGGTCGTGTTTCATCACGTAAAGGTGACACCGCTTTCAAGAATAGCTTGAAAGTAGAAGGCCGTGTCAACTACCTCTCTCGATTCTCGTGCCAGAGAAGGTGCCGCAGTTGTGTAGTTGTAAAGTGTTAAAATTAAGAGGATTAAAATGGGTAATGAAGCTTCAAAACTCACTGCTGACGAGCAGTGGTTAGAAAAGAAATGTCCGGGTGCTGGACAAATTAGTGCATATAGATGGAGAAATCCAAAGAAAACCTAAATGTCCCACGTGGGACACGTGGGAGGGAAAATGCATTGACTAAATTATAGGTAACCCTCCAAGCGGAAATAAATACTGAAAAGGAAGCTAAAAAGAAAACAAAGAGTGCACAAGAGTTGTAATGTTTTAAAACATGGAAAGTGGAATGAAGTGGACTAGACAAAAGGTTAAATTAAGGTTAACTTAAAGCAGAGCTTATCTGCGATAAGCATGATAATAGGAGATAATAGGAAGGTTAACAACCTGTAAACTGGTATTAACAATGAAACAAAATTGGGAAGACAACCAAGCTGAATGAATAGAATGCGTGAAACCAGATAATTCACACAAAATATATCAAATAAAAAGAGAGATGCATAAGGTATATTAAGGCTGTGTCATTGTTCAGCCAAGGAAAATGTCTCCAGCTTGGGAAGGTGTGAAGCTGCAGATTCGCACAGACCCGTGATGGATACGTAATAAAATATAAACTAATATACTATTGTATATTAGTAGTAAAGTAGTGTATTGTAATATACTATTGCTGTTATAAAAAAGGAAAAACAATACAATGATAACATTAATAATGACATACTATTAATAAGAAGAGGCACCTCAGTCAGTTATGATGTGAGGTGGAAGATTGTTAAAAGTAGTCTGATTCAAGCTTAAGGTTTGCTCAAACTCAGTACAATGATATATGAGATGAAGAAAATAAGGAAATAACTACACTAATCAGGTGCATAGAGACACTTGACCTGCTTGTAAACCTGTCATCTTAGATGAGACTTCGTTAGGATGAAGAGCAAACCTATACTAACAACTAATGAGAAGCTGAATTAAATATGTGGACACTACCAAGCTAATGAGGAGCGGTGACGCGCATGGAGATGCTGGTTTTGCTCACTACAATTGTATAAATAGAGTTTGAATTCATTACTGTGGATGTACAGTGAGTGACCTCTATATATCTTGAAAAGCATGTCTGAAATACTCGTATGAAAGCATATTTTGAGTGATTCTAACTGTGTAAATGCTGTGAGTAGTAGGTTTTGAGTGATTGGGTGTGATTTGTACAAAAATAATAAAACATAAGTAATAATAACACTACAAAGGTTCATAGTAGAGTGAGTGAACAAGTGGAAGTTTGAGTGTGTGTGATGATACCTGATGTCTGAAAGGGCTCTATTCAGGAGTGTGAGCGTGACATAAAGGTGTTGGTTTTAGATCAAGATTTAGTAGAATTAAAGAGGGTTTATAGACTATGAATACAAAGAGAAACAAAAGAGTTCGAGTAGTCTGCAGAAACAGGAAATATGTATATAAATATATATATGTGCCTGTGGTGTGTCAAGACAGCTCACAGAGGGAAACAGAACTCTATGAATAGACTCTATGAATAAAGTGAATAGACAACACATACTCAAATTGTAATATGTGAAATTATTTTTGGAAAGGGTCAGAAGAGATAATTTGAACTTAGAACTCAGTGATATGATGCATGGTTTAAACCTTATGGCAATAAACACTTGCAATGAAGAAAGCAGCTTACACTCAATTAATATGAATGCAAAGCCTTAGGCCATAGGCAATTTGTTTTATTTTTGTTTGTCAACAGGAGGGGGGGTAGGTAGATAAAATTTCGGAAATTTGTCGGAACATGCATGATTTGCCAAAAACATAATGCACATAATGCGCATAATGCACACCACCTCATCCTTTTCATACAATCCACATGAGTTTTATTGAGCTAAATGAATGTCAAGGCTCGGAATACGCTCTAGTGATCATAGACGTGATCTCAAAATGGCCAGAAATCTATCCAGTAAAAAAGCAGACGCCATCTCAGTAGCAAAATGTTTGTGCAACCATTTTATTTCAATATATGGCATCCCCACTCTGATAAGATCAGACAATGGGACACATATTGTTAATGAAGTAATCAGTAAGGTCTCTGAAGCACTAGGAAATAAAACAGAGACTGAGAAAATGCATGGAAGAAACAGGGAGACCATGGCCTGAGTGTATAGGCCTGGTAAAAATGTGGATGAGACTGACACAAAGTTCTCAGAAACTCACAACTTGAAATTACTTGAAAATAAAGAGATTGTTCTAAACAACTCTCCAGTATCTTGCAGGTTGAAACCAGGTGATTGGATCCTGATCAAAGTACTCCAAAGGAAAAATTGGAGTTCACCAAGGTGGGAAGGTCCTTATCAAGTGCTACTCACCTACTGCCTGCATAATAGCGGAAAGACCGTCCTGGATCCATCAAAGCCACTGCAAAAAAGTAAACAATCTAAACGTTTAGACGCCGACACCCCTAACTCCTGTATGGTGATCTATTGGTGGAGGGAGGGCTGATCGGGTATACCCCGCCTTCTTCTTCTTGCCAGTAGTCTACTCATCAGAGGTCACAGGTGTGTCTGGTCATCATGAAGACACTCGTCCTCCTAGTGGCTAATGTTGCACTCCTGGTGAGTTTCTTAACACTCACCCGAAAGAAAGAAGATGAACGACGCATGGTATCGATATATACATGATAGCACACCCAGAAAAGACTGCTATGTTTGCTCCTATATGCCCCCAGCGACACAGTACGCCACCTTGTATGCGAAGGGAATGGACATAATTCAAGCAAAGTGTGCCGCAAGCTACGCCAGCCGTGGGCATCAATTCCAGGGAATCGTGGTCAACCATGAGGAACCTCTCCAGATAGGACTGCGAAATGGCACATGTGACGAATGGTTCTGGGTTGACCTGAAAGTGAAGCACAGAAGTAAGGCTAAATCATTCCCAGTCTTTATTGAAAACAATGGGAATTTGAGCCACAGCCTATGCTACCGCCAAGAGAACGGATCCACGCCAATGGGAAACACCACCACCAACTGCAAAGCAGTACAGACACACGCTCCTGGAGGGCCCGTGAAGAGCAACAACATCTCAAATGGCACCTTCTGGGTGCAAGGGATGGCCTGGGATATCCTTCCTGGGAATTGGACGCCACGTCAACATCAACGTCAACAACAAGGAAAAGACGAAGCACCCCAGACCTCAAGCAGCATGATTCCATATGGGGTTCCGATGTCCCAGAGGAATTTAAACTTTGGACTGAAAGACAAAAGGTTCTGAATGCTTCATGTAGATTCAACGACGAATGGGATCAGGAGATTGATGCTCTGTGCATTGCAGTAATGCAACACAGGGTAGCATTGGACATAATTCTCGCCGAGAAAGGAGAATTCTCTTTAGCAGCACATGTTGCACATACATTCCAGATAATGTGCACTCACCGAACATGACTGATGCTCTGAAAACACTCAGACAACTTCGGGATGCACAACAACGAGACTATGCCGCAAACACAGAAGACTGGCTTACGTGGCTTTTAAGCGGCTCTTGGAAGTCCCTGCTGATTAAAGGACTTGTTTTTGTTGGTGTTGTAATACTGTTATTCTGCTTCAATTCATGCTTACAAGTGGCCATAGACTGATACAATAAGCTATGAACTGTACATATACATATGTACAACAGGAGGGAATGTTAAGAGATTTCTTAGGATTTTGGGATTTTTATTATGTTATGCTTAAAAGTACGTTTCATTATCTAAATGTGTTTGCTCTTTTCAGTATTCAGCTTAAACTCTGCAACTCTGTGCAGACTCCTAAATGGGGAAGTTACACAGGAAGCCTGCAGTTCTATTTTCTCTCTTCCTGTATGTGCTCTCTGAATAAAGACTCTTCCTTCTTACTGCGGCGGTGCGAGTCTCGCTGAGTCTCACCCGTGTACACGTAAACCTGTCTGAGCCTTTTTATTCCGACCTGGGTTGCAATACAGGAAAACTCCTGACACCTTGACAGTGTGAGCAGTTGTTAGAAGACGTAAAACACATACTGAACATCCACTGAGCTGTATAGAAAGCTTTTGAAAGATAAAATTATCTGCTTCGTGGAGCTGAACTTAATAAATATTGCATAAATAATCAGTATTTATTCAGATTTGGATGTACACATTTATAAAATAGTTTTACATATTAATGGCCCCCTGGTAGTTAAAACCTGTATTGTATTTTCAGCTATTTGTGATGGTTTCTTGGCTGCCTCGCAACACTATCAGCATGGAAATCATCACTGCCTAGAATAGACATGAAAACACCTTAGTTAGATTTTTTTGTGTGTTGTATTCATTTATCCAATCTAGTTTTGATCATATGTATTGGATGGAGTGAGCTAATGCAGATATTGGCTTTTCCTATGAAAATCAACTTCATGGCTTCCTCTAAAATACTCAGACTTCTTATTTGTTTGCTCATGAAACATGATACATAATGCTGTATTTAACAGTATAGCTTCATCCACACAGGAGCCGATCGCTGATGGTTGGTCTCTAGCACTTAAAATGTCAAACACCAAGTTCAAATTAAAAAGGAAAGTGATTAAACATATCACAGCTCTATAAGTTGTCATAAATTGTGATGGGTTTATTAACTGCTTAACATGTGGGGAGTCATGAATCCCTTCTAATACCCCTTGTTGAAATGGTTTTGGGGTTATTGTTTTTTTATTTTGGTCCAGCAGTATCGTTTTACTGGAAAGGTTGGACATTTCTGGTAAAGGGCAGGGTGAGTTCATATGAACAGAAATGTTACTGGCAACAGGCCAAATACCAAAGGAATTTTCTATATGTGAAAGAAGACAATGCTATTAACATAGTTGCTTAAAGGTATTCAAAGTTTTCCTCCATTCTCGTAATGAAACTTACCACTGCATTTCTTCACTATTAATGCTGACTGTCTCTACAGGCATGTCTGTCTTCAGATTTCATAACTTCTAAGTCGTCTTTGAAGAAGTCCCTCAAACACAATGTTGGTTAGCAAACATATTTTAATATATAATTGCATATTCATTTTAGCACAATGACAAAATGGCATAATTTCAGTTCAGTCTCATTTAAATCATGACAAAAAGCCACACCTTTATATGTGTTTGAATACCTCATGATGTTTTGCTGCAGTCATTGCAAAATAAATCATGGATCCTGAAGTACTCCTTGCCCTATGAGAGAAAATCCTTAGCAAAAGTGTCTAACAGCATTGAGCCAATGGGATCCAACATAGTTTCTTATGTGAGCTGAAATATTTAAGTAAGTAAGTAAGTAAAATTTTATTTATATAGCACATTTCTAGATAAAAGATCACAAAGTGCTTCACAAGGTATAAAACCAAAACAGTCAAAAGTTAACAAAATCCAATTCTAAAAAAAAAATGGTTGTAATGATGCTCCTCACTGCACTCTTAAGGTCAGTGTCACACTAGATCACTTTAATGTCTCAAATAGCAGGAGTAACACATGATCTTATCAACAGCTCTTGACAAACATAATAAATAAGACTATGAAACAACCACACACTTGCCACCTGTAACATCAAGTAAGAACTATCCACTTTACAAAAATTAGAGACTAGCAGAATATGTCTGCAGTGTCAGACAATGGAGATGCACCTACAAATAATGATTTGTCACTTCAAATGTCATCAGAAGTTGCTCAGTGTCAAACATACAATGAGTCGTTCAAGACTTTAATCACTTTCATTCCCTCCAGCAGTTTGCAGCTGAATGGAGTTGGGGCTTTTATCTGCGATGGAAATATTTGTTGCATGAGAATATTTGTCTCAATGAAAAGTCCAAAACCATTTTTGTTGTGCAAATGGAAACAAATAAAGTTAAGAAACAAACAACTATCATTGTTGCACTTCTATATTCAGAATTCCTAACTTAACAACAGCCTCATTGTCATGAGTGGCATCTCAACACAGTACACCACCAAGTAGGAAGTTAGTCATGTCGGATGAGTGAACCCTACAGGACAGATGAGCAATGTGCAGTCAACCCAGCAGGTGGCACTGCTGCGATGGCTGAACTCCCAGACAGATTCTTGGACATCCAGGTTAGCAGATTGCAGCAGAATCACTGGCCAGGACAAAGTGGGCACCTACAAATAAGAAAAGTGAGGATCGCATCTCTCAGTTATTCTGTGAGAACTCTACATTTCTGTTTGCCTGCTAACTTCATGATTCATGATCCTTTGTTTGATACGATGCAGTATGTCAGTTTGTGTTCTGTAATGAATACTCTATCTGCAACCAGAACAGTGACATCTAGTTTTGGTACTGAAAAAAACCCCACAAAAAAATGTGACACTGAAAGATAAAAAATTAAACTGAAAAAGAAAGGATTTAAAAAAAAATTTTAAACCTTTTTTTCCCCCCGTTTAGCTGTAATACCCTCTGTTGAATAGATCTGTGCTTAATTCTTCGGTTCACCTTTTGACAGTGCTCTACCACTTCACCCCCAGTTTTACCAGAGGCTCATGCACCTTTTAAACCAGTTGTTCTCAAACTTTTCACAATGAGTACCACCTCATAAAATATATGGCTCTTGAAGTACCACCCTTATGACCGACATTAAAGTACAGTTGCCTCAAGGTGCTTCATATTGTAAGATTTAAGGCGCTACAGTAATAAAAAAAAAAGAAAGAGAAAACCCCAACAATCAGATGACCCCTTATTAGCAAGTGCTTTGGCATCAGTGGGGAGGAAAGACTCCCTTATAAAAAGAAGAAACGTCTTGTAGAAACAGTCTCAGCGAGGGGCAGCTGCCCCTCCCTGTTGCTGCTGTAAAATCAGCATTTTGTCATATCCATCCATCCATCTTCTTCCACTTATCTGGGGCTGCATCGTGGGGGCAGCAGCCTGAGCAGGACTTCATTGTGGTGAAAGGGGTTTGAGAAAACCAAGGAGGGAACAGTTCATCCTGCATTCCCTGTTTTTATTTTTGTATGTTTGTCACACTTGAATGTTTCAGATCAAACAAATGAAAATATTGGGCAAACATAACACAAGTAAACACAACCCACATAGCAAAATTGGTATGGTCCGGATCTGGCACAATGTGCTTAAACATGGCCCACATACCGCAAAGAATGACGGCCCTTTGGTGGCCCAGATCTGGCCAGTACCAGAGGAGGGCGAACATGTGCAGCTCAGGTGGGTCTGTGTCACTCGGGGGCATTTTCCGTCTAAATGGTGTGAGGATGTTGTTGACCAGAGCCATTTTTGAATCTGCACTTGGACACATTTCTCTATGCTTTGTAGATATTTCTATGAGCTCTGATTGAGTGTATTGTTTGACAAGAAATGACAGTACACTGTAAAATCTAATTAGTTCCCAGAACTCAAAAAAATTATGGAAACTCGTTGCCTCAAAAAAATTGAGTAAAGCTTAGCTAAAAATGACTAAGTTAGGACAACTTATTTACTTTGAGTACTCTGTACAAGCGCATTTGTTCCCAGAACTCAAAAAAATTGGATCAAGTTTGCGTAAGATGACCAAGTTAGGGCAACTTACTCATTTTGAGTACACTGTACAGCCTTGTTAGTTCCCAGAACTCAAAAAAATTATGGAAACTCGTTGCCTCAAAAAAACTAAGTAAAGCTTACTTAAGATGACTGTTAGGACAACTTATACATTGCAAGTCTGCAGTATTAACAATAACTTGATATTTCTGACTGTACAATACTAATTGTTTACCTACTGACAAACATGTTAAGTTCAACTAAATGAAAAAACAATTTGTGGTACCATGAATATGATTAAAAATAATTAACAACAATTTTTGTAATGATGTTAAAATGAGCCCAACTTTTATTTTCAAACACAACAAAGTATAACAGCCAACATACTGGACATGTTCTGCTGAACAACAAACAATTATATTGCCATCACTGTTATAATCTTACAATGAAACAAAATCTCAGATTTAATTATTCTGAAAATAAGTTTAGGCCTACCACAGTTTGTTTTGTACTTACATTACTTATATAATCAAAATAAAATATTTATTGTTCTGTCACAAGTGCAGTCTCTGATTTAAACAACACATTTGTTTTTCATTCCAACACAGAAGCTGGAATGTTGTATTATTTTAAGGATGCTTGTTTCCAGTCCAGGCATTACTGCCTGGATGACTATCATGGATCGAGGTGATCCAAATGTAGGTGCAGAAGAAAGTCTTTAACTTCCCTTAAGTACAGTGGCAGTGGATGTGGGTTGGAGATGCAATGAGCTTGAACCTGCAGGCGACCATCTTCACTGACCACACCATCTGTGACGGAGGACTCATCTCTCCTGTTGTCCTGCAAGCAAACAATCATATTTTTTGGAACATGAACTTAATTGCTTTCTTAAAACATTTTTTTCTGCATTTGGTATAAAACAGACTCCAATTTAGATGATCTCAGGCTCCCTCCCCACCGGAGAGGTGACATTCAATGTCCCAAATTGTTAGTCTGGATAGCCCTGACCACCACCCAACACACAATAATGTCATGAAAGCATCATTTTAAAAAAGGGCTATGCAAACATGGCCAATAACTTTCATTCTAATGATGTGCAAAATGATTTTGGGCAGAAAACAGATTTTGCTGTTAGAAAACTTGCAGACTTCACTATATACAGTGTAGACCCTCTAAACTAAGTTTGGGGGATGTGATCTTTCAAGAAATGCAGACCAAACTGTTGTTGTTTGTTTACTTACACAGCATGTCTTGTAGAATTAACTGGAGTCACCAGCAACAGCATAGTGCAGTCATATCTCAAGTCTAATAACAGAAGACAGGAAAAGATCAGTAAAGAAACAACTTCCCCAAACCAAAGCACAAACAAAACAATAAGTAAAACAGGCTGATCTAAAGTATGATTAAAGTTCAGCCTGATTAATATAAATGTCACTGACAGTTGCTAATATATTGGAAAACCAAAATACTTACTGATGTCTTTCTGTCCAACAACAGGAGTGCTGGTCTGGAGCCTCAAAGACAGTAAGAAGCAAGCAGAGGGAGAAAAAACAGAACATTTTTCAGAAACTGATTTGATCCTTAATGGCTGTGCAATCATTGTAACATAGAGTTTGCTTATGTTGTTAAATAAAGGCTAGATTTGACATTAATAGATGCCACAGATGTTCTAAAGCTGCCACAAAGCATGAAGAAAAAATAGACGTCTCCGAAAACGTCTGAGCATTTTTGCAAATATGTGATGTCTTGATAAATCGAGCAGATATTTGAAATTTACACAGCTACATTCTCGCCTGAAAATATCTTAAAAGTTTATTTTGTGACCCAGAAAAAGTAATAAGTTTTTCAGCGGCGCTCCTCCGCCATTGCCGCGCTTACAAGTACGCACAGGCTCCGACAACCATGGACGACAAATGCGATCCTCCTTTTCCCCAGACTACCCTTTCTGGGTCACAAAATAACCTTTTAAGATATTTTCAGGCGACAATGTAGCTATGTAATGCTCAAATATCTACTTAATTTATCAAAATATCACATATTTGCAAAAGTGCTTCCACGTTTTCGGAGAGCTCTGTTATCCACACCCCACACCCCCACCCCTAGCTCTTATCTCACTTATTTATTTCAAACAATCAACAGAAAATTTCACCACATAGTTTTATGTAAGGTTTTTAAGGCTGTGGTGTTGATTTTTAAGTAAGATGAGCCCAGCGGCAGCAGCAACGCTAGGCTAACACTAACTAGCTAGCAAGATTTTAAACCTGGTGCTAAACTAAGAGAAGCCACAAAATCAGTTTGAATAAGAGTAAACATTTACTCACCAAGTCAGTGTATCAGGTAAAAATCCACAGCAATGACAACAATAATATCTTGAGCTGATGCTTCTCCAGGTTTGCTCAACATATTCCATACAAAATGCACCGTGAACATACAGACTGATCCGAGAGGGAGGAGGACGGTAGTCACGTGGCATTTTCAAAACACATCTTTCATCCTTCCGCACTGAGAAGCAAAACTTCCAGCTTACTTAGTTTTTCTAAGTTAAGACAACTCAAATAAATGGAGTTTATCAGCGTTTTTGCATAAAAAGTACTGGTAACGTATTTAAATCGAGTTCTGATAACAAATTGATAAAAATTGAGTTCAGCCTATTTAATATTTTTAATTAAACACAATATTACATTTTACAGTGTACTTCCACAGACTGGTCATCTAGGTTTTCCATTCTGAAACATCTGGATGAGTTGTTTTGCAGTTGTGTCTCCAACATACTTCTGGTAGCATTCTGAGGCTTCTTTGAATATATATTCACGATCATCTTTCTCCATGTTAGGCTTTGAGTAAGTCAGATATTTTTCCAAAATGCTTCTTTTCTCAATGTCATTTCTGAAGCTTACTATGAGATAGTTAAATCTGAAGAGTTTGTTGTCTCCAAGTGATTTGAGGACAGAGCCCAACGATACTTTTTTGGTGAGACCTTCTTTCCAGGTTTAATTTTAACTGACAAGTTTGTCATATAGAGTACTGCAAACCTGCAGGTAACCAAACTGCCCTCTGAAGTTATAAAAAGGTGAGACTTTTATATTGCCATTTTCTGTCATGTTGGGTTCATCTTCAACCTCAGCAAGTTTTTCTTCATCTTTAAAAGCTTCAATGGCTTTGTGAGTCAGTCTCAAAATGTTTCTTGGTTGAGAAACCTCAGTTTTAATTAGGTGCTTCTTATGGACTTGGCCAAGTGTGTCAGCAACAAAAGAATTTTGAGGATCTCTGTCTATTGCTCTTTGTGCCCACATTTCTGCCTGATTGTAGTCTTTTAGTTCTATGTAATAAAAGCGAGCAAGAGCTTGTGGGAAAAATGGATTTTGTGGATCAAATGTATTTGAGGCCACTTTTAAAACTGTTGCACACTGCTCTTTCCCCTCCATCATTTGAATGTCTAGAATTAGTCTAGAAAACATTTCATGTTTCATTTCTGTGCTGTTGACTTGGTCCACTTCTTTTTTCATTTCTCTTTGGGTTAGCATGTCTTTGACAAAACCAAGCAACCACAGAGGAATCGGATCTCTGCAAAAAATGTTCAAGAAGTTTCTTGTTGTGTCACTTCTGGTCACCCCTGCCGTTGCCAACAGTTTAGTACAACATTCTGCTATCATAGTGTGAACCATCCGGACTTTTTTCTCACATCTTTCATTTTGTTGGAAGGTAATAATGAGATGATTAAAAGGCTGCATTTGATCCTCCAGTGAAAGGCCATCATACTTGTCTTGTCTGAGGAAGTCCAGGCACTGAGACTCCAGGAGATATGAACCTGGTACGTAGGTGTTCAGCAGACACAGGAAGGCAGCAAGCTTCAGTGACTGATTCGTTTTTTTCCCCTCTTTTCTAATGCAGCACATGCCTCCCTGACATAGTCCTGAGAGAAATTACTTTGCATTATGTTAAAACCATGAAACTGTTCACATTTATCTTTGTACCTCTTTTGAAGCTCTTTCTTTTTCTTATCAAATTTTTCCTTCTTATTGTCTGAGAGTGTGTTCTTTAGGACAACGTTCTCACTCTGTTGAGGTGCATTGTTTCTCACACAGCTGAGGAAAACGACTAGAGGCATACAAGTAACTATCTTCTGCTCAGCAACTGTCATCATAATGCTGCTCTGGAGATCTTTCGGGATTCTGTTATCATTCACTAACAACAACACAGTGTTTTGGTGGTTTTGACTGCCTGCTGTGAAAAGTTGGACAACCTCTTTTGCAAATTTTGCCATGTCTGAGGTGGAGCCAGTTAAAACAGCACAGCTGAAGGTTTTAACCCGGGAGGTAGTAAACACACCCAAAGCAGGAAGAGAT
This sequence comes from Oreochromis niloticus, assembly GCF_001858045.2. NCBI lineage: Eukaryota > Metazoa > Chordata > Actinopteri > Cichliformes > Cichlidae > Oreochromis > Oreochromis niloticus. The sequence continues at coordinate 21,759,972 of NC_031967.2, forward strand.
AATCATGTACAGATGTACACCTCTACACTTTGAATGTCAGAGCAGTTCTAAAAAAATCCCCTGCACATTTCCTTCCTGTTTAAAAAAAAGGCAGGAGCTAGATTTGACTCGATCAGTCAATAAACAAGTCAAGTCAAATATTCCACAATTAGAAGCCAAAGAGCGGAAACTTGCAAATCTGTCCAGCAACAATAATAAAATTGGTGATATATGTTAATTTTGTCCTCTATTCAAACATTACGTGCACTTCTTCAAAGCATTACTGCATTCATGAGTTCATTTGATAAGGAAACATTGATCACAACAGGAAATACTGACGTTTCACTATGAACGCGTTCATGACGGAAGATTATTCTTTCCATCACTATTTTGCGCTTGTGGTTGAGTTAACCTGTTACTCTAGGTTATGTGGAGATAAATATAAGTGTTACAAACAAATATGATTGTAGTGAAGTAGATTCTGGGTTAGGATGTTACATGATGTCCATAAACGCATCACTGACACACACCTTCCCAGCCGACAATTACCCGGCTATAAGAAACAGCTGTGCTGCACTACTGAGAGAAGGCATTTGGCAGTCTTGGCAATCCAAGGTGGCTGCGAGTATTAGGCAGTCCAGCACTGCATATCTCTTAAGGAAAGCTACTCAGAATTGCCCTTTAGAGAGTGGTAAGTGCGACCTTTGTGTTTATTATACTGTGGCATAGTAGGGTGGACTTTTGACTACTGTTTTCCTCTTTTGTTGCAGGTGTATATTATACTGCTGCTGTCTTGTCAGATGCCGTTTTGTTTGTTATGCACTACTTTTATAATGTATAGTGATTTGGGATGAGTTGGTTTTATGTAGATCTTTTATTGATTGTTTAACGTTTTATCTTTTCTTTTATTGCTTTAGTGGAGGTGCGGCCGCTTGTTCAGAGGCTAGGCACATGAGGTGGAATCCCCTCCCCGATGCATGCGAGTGTACACACCGGGCATAGGCAGATTGCACCATTTAGAGTTTAGTGTGAGTGAGGTTTGCTGTGGAATCACACGGGTGAGTAATTGGTGGCACCCTTGGGCACTCCTCCCTGTAGGTTGCCTCCTCAAGTGGCCGGTCTCCACCATTTTGTTTAGTTGCTTCTTTTAATATGTTGTGCTTATTGTTTTAGGGTAGCATTGTGGCAGGGAGTATGTTGTTTTAATCATTGTTTGGTAATAAAGTGTTTTAATCTATTATTTTACTCTCTCAACCCTGCTACCCTAGGTGCCTTAATCTTATAGTTATGTTTTAGTAGTTTCTCTTAATAAACTTTGCATTATAAACTTCCTTTGTCTCACCTCTGCCTTTAAATAACGAGTCTGTGGGCTTTGGTAGCCAGTGCAATCCTTTCATTGGCTAGAGAAATCTTTCCTGGGGGTGTAACGTCCTCCCCCAGGTGGCGTTGTCACTACTTTAGTAACCGTCCCCGGTTATCTCTCTTTCGCGACACCACAATCATATGACCATATGATGATTTACAAACGTGTACAATGATTTGTGTGTAACGAGGACGGTGTAATGTTGTCGTGTGTTTCACCCCAGTTTCGACAGGTGGCGTACTTGCTGTTTCCAGCCAACGAGAGGAGCCAGGATTCCCATTTTTCATTAATCAGACTGATGCTTCTATTTATTAAACCCACATGTGTAAAAACAAAAATAGTATCTGATTATTATTATTATATGTTGAGACCCCTCCTTTCTTCATGATAGGGCACATAGGGGCTCCATACCCCTCATCACCCCACTGCTCCAGCCATGTTGCTTCTGAATCCTTGTGACTTTGAAAATCATGTGGCAGACTGCTTGCTCTGTGCACCATCCTTCCACTGTGCAGCTGCATTCCTCTGTCCTCCTCCCTCACATGGCCCTCGTTCTCGCTCCTTTCCACCGGCTTTGCCCTGGAAATGGCGCCTTGTAGGTCTGTCATATCTGTCAACAAAGGCCTACTTGAAACAGTATCATGAGGTGAGAAACAAGCAGATACGGCTGTCTCCTTTCCTCTGGGAGGATTATCTGTTATTGTTCCCACCAATTCTATTCTCCTGGTTGTGGGCCGTGCCTGTCCTGGTGCAGGGGCCTCAAAAGTGTGATGCTTCACATGCCCTGTCTTCTCCTGGTCCCTTAATCCCTGCAAATGTCTATTTATCAGTTGATCCAGCCGTACAAGTGTCTCTTCTAGCAGGACTGTAGTGTTTAATTCTTTTTGATGTGAAGCCCGTTTGCTTTGTTGCTCCATTTCGTGAAGCTTATCTCTTTTGGTTGGGGGGCTGTTGTATTTCCTGAGTCTGAGGTACTGCTGACTCAGCTGCGTTTTTATTCCCAGGTTGAGATATGGCCTTGCTGCAGCTCAGCTCTGTCATATACCAAGGTTCAACTTCATCAGAATAACAGGTGCCAGTGGAACACTCACTTTCTTCTCCATCATGTCTCCAATTCTCTCCTCCAACACCATTGCGCTTATCCTTTAGGGTGACAGTGAGTCTCCCTGTTAATTCAGTTCACATCGTGTGTGCTATCACTAATTACAGCTTGCTCGGAGGACATGTCTCTCAGAGTATACTGCCCCGCGTGTGTGTGTGTGTGTGTGTGTGTGTATATGATGGAGGCCTCTCTGGCCACAAAGGGGCCAACGGAGACACCTGCGATGACTCCAGCATCTCATTTTCCCCTTTCGACAGCACACTTTTATTTTCCACAAGCTTCTGCCTCAATTTAGCCCCCTGTTGTCTAAACCACCCCAAAAACTCTCGCTCCTTTAATCTTTTATTTTCTTGCTTACGGCTTTTTTGGAGGTCAGTGGACATTTTCTTATGTATGCTTAGCTCCACCTCTTCACAACATGCCATGTTAAAGGTACCAATTGGGGACCACTGATGTGCCCCTGATGTTCTATTCTGCCACTTACGCATACATTTTAAAATCCTCCTCTGACTCGAGTGTTGTTTTATCACCCGGTCCTTAGGGCTATAACCCGCTCCACCTTCTTTGCTCTGACTGACTCCCATGTATCACAATCACACACCTGAAAATAAATGTTTTTCTATGTATTTTTTTTTAAAATTTATCTACATTTATTTATTTATTTATTTTTAAGACTTCTCGCAACTAAGTTCGGATGAGATGTTATGTTTGTGGCTTATTAAACCAGCAAGCAAGTCCCACACAATCCGCCCCACACCGGGGCAAGCCCTTTTTTTGTTTTGTTTTGAACACCAGATCCTCTTACAGATCTTTATTGTGAATACGCGAAATGGTCATCAAAGCCTCAGGTTGATCAGCTGTGCATTCACCACCATTTTCCAGCTATTTTCCATACACACTATTCCATGCAAATAGGTTAATCAATAGTCGTTGTTTTTTTTTTTAATCATTCCATAATAAAGTTCAGTTTGATTAACTTTATGCCATGGCATCCACCACATGCACTCTGTTACTCTTATCTCAGCTATATTTTAGAATTACTGTTAGTAATTATATAGAATTATTCTTGCTATTTTAGTTATTTGCAGGTATTAGTGCTGATTGTTTTCCTTTTATTTCCTCTTTTTTTCTTTTACCCAACGTGTCCAGACCAGTGGACTAAGAAACCCTCAGATTCCCACTGTGAGTCCCAAGTCCCTGCGTTACTTGCTGAGTTCTTATCTCCGAAAATTCCCCAAAGCCCGAGCAGACCCGACTACCTATCAATTCACTTGGGTTAACCAGGTTAACCAGTTAAGTGATTGACCTAGTTATCAACCTAAATGGATAACTAGGTTTCCAGCGTTAACCACCTTGAGGGTGCCAACATATACTTCACTTTTCATCACTTCAACTTTTTACTTCTGCGCAACTTACACACACTAACAAGTCTATCCTTCAGCTTCAACACTAACACTAACACTATTTGCATAAACGATCCTTTTCTGTGGCTACCTCTAAGTACAGTTCCTCTTCTACTTTTCTTGCCTATGGTGTGCCACAAGGTTCAGTTTTGGGGCCTTTATTGTTCTTACTGTATTTACTTCCTCTTCAACACTTATTGAGCACTTTTAAGGACATATCGTATCACTGCTATGCAGATGATATTCAGTTATATATCTCCTTTAAGCCCCATGATGTTTCCAAGCTACAGATTTTGCAGAAGTGCATAGACTCCATTAGATGTTGGCTGGAAACTTTCTTCAACTAAATGAGGAGAAGACTGAAGTTCTTGTTTGTGCTCCTAAAAATTTTGTACCTAGTGTTTTGGAAAACTTGGGTCCACTTGCTACATTTGCAAAACCGTCTATCAGGAACCTTGGTGTTACTATTGACTCAGCTCTGACTTTGGATGCCCATGTAAACTCTCTGGTTCGCTCCTGTTTTTATCACTTGAGAAACATCGCTAAGCTGAGTCCCATTGTATCGCGCTCCGAATTAGAAATTGTCATTCATGCATTTGTTTCATCTCGTCTGGACTATTGTAATTCTTTGTTTACTTGTTTATGTAAAGCCTCTTTGGAGCATCTGCAAGTTGTTCAGAATGCTGCTGCAAAGCTTCTGACCAAGTCCTCCAAGTTTTCCCATGTCATGCTCAGCAACTGTCATCATAATGCTGCTCTGGAGATCTTTCGGGATTCTGTTATCATTCACTAACAACAACACAGTGTTTTGGTGGTTTTGACTGCCTGCTGTGAAAAGTTGGACAACCTCTTTTGCAAATTTTGCCATGTCTGAGGTGGAGCCAGTTAAAACAGCACAGCTGAAGGTTTTAACCTGGGAGGTAGTAAACACACCCAAAGCAGGAAGAGATAATCATGTACAGATGTACACCTCTACACTTTGAATGTCAGAGCAGTTCTAAAAAAATCCCCTGCACATTTCCTTCCTGTTTAAAAAAAAGGCAGGAGCTAGATTTGACTCGATCAGTCAATAAACAAGTCAAGTCAAATATTCCACAATTAGAAGCCAAAGAGCGGAAACTTGCAAATCTGTCCAGCAACAATAATAAAATTGGTGATATATGTTAATTTTGTCCTCTATTCAAACATTACGTGCACTTCTTCAAAGCATTACTGCATTCATGAGTTCATTTGATAAGGAAACATTGATCACAACAGGAAATACTGACGTTTCACTATGAACGCGTTCATGACGGAAGATTATTCTTTCCATCACTATTTTGCGCTTGTGGTTGAGTTAACCTGTTACTCTAGGTTATGTGGAGATAAATATAAGTGTTACAAACAAATATGATTGTAGTGAAGTAGATTCTGGGTTAGGATGTTACATGATGTCCATAAACGCATCACTGACACACACCTTCCCAGCCGACAATTACCCGGCTATAAGAAACAGCTGTGCTGCACTACTGAGAGAAGGCATTTGGCAGTCTTGGCAATCCAAGGTGGCTGCGAGTATTAGGCAGTCCAGCACTGCATATCTCTTAAGGAAAGCTACTCAGAATTGCCCTTTAGAGAGTGGTAAGTGCGACCTTTGTGTTTATTATACTGTGGCATAGTAGGGTGGACTTTTGACTACTGTTTTCCTCTTTTGTTGCAGGTGTATATTATACTGCTGCTGTCTTGTCAGATGCCGTTTTGTTTGTTATGCGCTACTTTTATAATGTATAGTGATTTGGGATGAGTTGGTTTTATGTAGATCTTTTATTGATTGTTTAACGTTTTATCTTTTCTTTTATTGCTTTAGTGGAGGTGCGGCCGCTTGTTCAGAGGCTAGGCACATGAGGTGGAATCCCCTCCCCGATGCATGCGAGTGTACACACCGGGCATAGGCAGATTGCACCATTTAGAGTTTAGTGTGAGTGAGGTTTGCTGTGGAATCACACGGGTGAGTAATTGGTGGCACCCTTGGGCACTCCTCCCTGTAGGTTGCCTCCTCAAGTGGCCGGTCTCCACCATTTTGTTTAGTTGCTTCTTTTTAATATGTTGTGCTTATTGTTTTAGGGTAGCATTGTGGCAGGGAGTATGTTGTTTTAATCATTGTTTGGTAATAAAGTGTTTTAATCTATTATTTTACTCTCTCAACCCTGCTACCCTAGGTGCCTTAATCTTATAGTTATGTTTTAGTAGTTTCTCTTAATAAACTTTGCATTATAAACTTCCTTTGTCTCACCTCTGCCTTTAAATAACGAGTCTGTGGGCTTTGGTAGCCAGTGCAATCCTTTCATTGGCTAGAGAAATCTTTCCTGGGGGTGTAACGTCCTCCCCCAGGTGGCGTTGTCACTACTTTAGTAACCGTCCCCGGTTATCTCTCTTTCGCGACACCACAATCATATGACCATATGATGATTTACAAACGTGTACAATGATTTGTGTGTAACGAGGACGGTGTAATGTTGTCGTGTGTTTCACCCCAGTTTCGACAGGTGGCGTACTTGCTGTTTCCAGCCAACGAGAGGAGCCAGGATTCCCATTTTTCATTAATCAGACTGATGCTTCTATTTATTAAACCCACATGTGTAAAAACAAAAATAGTATCTGATTATTATTATTATTATATGTTGAGACCCCTCCTTTCTTCATGATAGGGCACATAGGGGCTCCATACCCCTCATCACCCCACTGCTCCAGCCATGTTGCTTCTGAATCCTTGTGACTTTGAAAATCATGTGGCAGACTGCTTGCTCTGTGCACCATCCTTCCACTGTGCAGCTGCATTCCTCTGTCCTCCTCCCTCACATGGCCCTCGTTCTCGCTCCTTTCCACCGGCTTTGCCCTGGAAATGGCGCCTTGTAGGTCTGTCATATCTGTCAACAAAGGCCTACTTGAAACAGTATCATGAGGTGAGAAACAAGCAGATACGGCTGTCTCCTTTCCTCTGGGAGGATTATCTGTTATTGTTCCCACCAATTCTATTCTCCTGGTTGTGGGCCGTGCCTGTCCTGGTGCAGGGGCCTCAAAAGTGTGATGCTTCACATGCCCTGTCTTCTCCTGGTCCCTTAATCCCTGCAAATGTCTATTTATCAGTTGATCCAGCCGTACAAGTGTCTCTTCTAGCAGGACTGTAGTGTTTAATTCTTTTTGATGTGAAGCCAGTTTGCTTTGTTGCTCCATTTCGTGAAGCTTATCTCTTTTGGTTGGGGGGCTGTTGTATTTCCTGAGTCTGAGGTACTGCTGACTCAGCTGCGTTTTTATTCCCAGGTTGAGATATGGCCTTGCTGCAGCTCAGCTCTGTCATATACCAAGGTTCAACTTCATCAGAATAACAGGTGCCAGTGGAACACTCACTTTCTTCTCCATCATGTCTCCAATTCTCTCCTCCAACACCATTGCGCTTATCCTTTAGGGTGACAGTGAGTCTCCCTGTTAATTCAGTTCACATCGTGTGTGCTATCACTAATTACAGCTTGCTCGGAGGACATGTCTCTCAGAGTATACTGCCCCGCGTGTGTGTGTGTGTGTGTGTGTGTGTGTGTGTGTGTGTGTGTGTGTGTGTGTGTGTGTGTGTGTGTGTATATGATGGAGGCCTCTCTGGCCACAAAGGGGCCAACGGAGACACCTGCGATGACTCCAGCATCTCATTTTCCCCTTTCGACAGCACACTTTTATTTTCCACAAGCTTCTGCCTCAATTTAGCCCCCTGTTGTCTAAACCACCCCAAAAACTCTCGCTCCTTTAATCTTTTATTTTCTTGCTTACGGCTTTTTTGGAGGTCAGTGGACATTTTCTTATGTATGCTTAGCTCCACCTCTTCACAACATGCCATGTTAAAGGTACCAATTGGGGACCACTGATGTGCCCCTGATGTTCTATTCTGCCACTTACGCATACATTTTAAAATCCTCCTCTGACTCGAGTGTTGTTTTATCACCCGGTCCTTAGGGCTATAACCCGCTCCACCTTCTTTGCTCTGACTGACTCCCATGTATCACAATCACACACCTGAAAATAAATGTTTTTCTATGTATTTTTTTTTAAAATTTATCTACATTTATTTATTTATTTATTTTTAAGACTTCTCGCAACTAAGTTCGGATGAGATGTTATGTTTGTGGCTTATTAAACCAGCAAGCAAGTCCCACACAATCCGCCCCACACCGGGGCAAGCCCTTTTTTTGTTTTGTTTTGAACACCAGATCCTCTTACAGATCTTTATTGTGAATACGCGAAATGGTCATCAAAGCCTCAGGTTGATCAGCTGTGCATTCACCACCATTTTCCAGCTATTTTCCATACACACTATTCCATGCAAATAGGTTAATCAATAGTCGTTGTTTTTTTTTTTAATCATTCCATAATAAAGTTCAGTTTGATTAACTTTATGCCATGGCATCCACCACATGCACTCTGTTACTCTTATCTCAGCTATATTTTAGAATTACTGTTAGTAATTATATAGAATTATTCTTGCTATTTTAGTTATTTGCAGGTATTAGTGCTGATTGTTTTCCTTTTATTTCCTCTTTTTTTCTTTTACCCAACGTGTCCAGACCAGTGGACTAAGAAACCCTCAGATTCCCACTGTGAGTCCCAAGTCCCTGCGTTACTTGCTGAGTTCTTATCTCCGAAAATTCCCCAAAGCCCGAGCAGACCCGACTACCTATCAATTCACTTGGGTTAACCAGGTTAACCAGTTAAGTGATTGACCTAGTTATCAACCTAAATGGATAACTAGGTTTCCAGCGTTAACCACCTTGAGGGTGCCAACATATACTTCACTTTTCATCACTTCAACTTTTTACTTCTGCGCAACTTACACACACTAACAAGTCTATCCTTCAGCTTCAACACTAACACTAACACTATTTGCATAAACGATCCTTTTCTGTGGCTACCTCTAAGTACAGTTCCTCTTCTACTTTTCTTGCCTATGGTGTGCCACAAGGTTCAGTTTTGGGGCCTTTATTGTTCTTACTGTATTTACTTCCTCTTCAACACTTATTGAGCACTTTTAAGGACATATCGTATCACTGCTATGCAGATGATATTCAGTTATATATCTCCTTTAAGCCCCATGATGTTTCCAAGCTACAGATTTTGCAGAAGTGCATAGACTCCATTAGATGTTGGCTGGAAACTTTCTTCAACTAAATGAGGAGAAGACTGAAGTTCTTGTTTGTGCTCCTAAAAATTTTGTACCTAGTGTTTTGGAAAACTTGGGTCCACTTGCTACATTTGCAAAACCGTCTATCAGGAACCTTGGTGTTACTATTGACTCAGCTCTGACTTTGGATGCCCATGTAAACTCTCTGGTTCGCTCCTGTTTTTATCACTTGAGAAACATCGCTAAGCTGAGTCCCATTGTATCGCGCTCCGAATTAGAAATTGTCATTCATGCATTTGTTTCATCTCGTCTGGACTATTGTAATTCTTTGTTTACTTGTTTATGTAAAGCCTCTTTGGAGCATCTGCAAGTTGTTCAGAATGCTGCTGCAAAGCTTCTGACCAAGTCCTCCAAGTTTTCCCATGTCACACCCCTGCTGATTCAGCTGCACTGGCTCCCTGTTAAATTCAGAATCCAGTTTAAGGTTTTGACCTTGACTTTCAGGGCTCTGCATGGACAAGCACCAACATATATAAGTGAACTTTTACATCCATACATTCCCAGTAGGTCCCTGAGGTCATGTGACCAGGGCTTGCTTGCTGTCCAACACACGAGGCTGAAAACAAAAGGCGACAAAGCTTTTGTAACTGTGGCCCCCAGATTGTGGAACTCTCTCCCTTTGAGCCTGAGATCTGTGGACTCAGTGGTCGCTTTTAAAAAACAGCTAAAAACTCATCTTTTTAAACTTGCTTTTGGTTGATTTTTATTTTTAGGTTTTAGCTTCTGTGAAGCACTTTGTGATTTTTATCTTGAAAGGTGCTATATAAATAAAGTTTTACTTACTTACTTACTTACTTACTTACTTACTAAAGAATAACAGAACAGACTCCTCCAAGAGCTATAACCCAAAACAAAAAAGAAAGCAAAAGATCCCACTTAATGCACACTCCCTCACAGCTCAGCAGTCATCAACCCAAACACAGGTCAAGACAGATAACCTCTTTACACATACAGCAGCTCCCACTCACAGCCACACACACACTTCCGCGCTGTGGTTCACAGCAAAGTTACACATAGATCCCAGCATTAAACTCTGCTCCTTCACTGTGTCCAATATTAATAGTTTTAACAGTGTAACATTTTTAACTCTCCAATTACAAGGGACACTTTTAATGTTCCTTTTCAAGGCGAGGCGAAAATGTACCTTGAACCTGGGCGGAATCCCCTCAGACAGAACCATTTATTTTATACAGAAAAAAGCTCTGCTTACCTTATCCGGCCACTTGGCGCTCTCTGGGTGCGCAGAGTGGCAACAAAACCCATGGTCCACGGCTGATACCTCCAACTCCTTTTCCCTTCGTTGGCACCAAATTGTGGTTGTCACAATTGAGAGTAATTCTTCAGATTAGCAGTAGGTGGATCACAGCTTCCCAATTTCAATTAAAGTCAAAAACACAAAAATCACAGGAGAGGAGCAAAGTTCTATGCCAGCTGTTTTATTGAACAGTGCAGCTCAGCAAAACAGAAGGAAAAGCAAAGCTCCGTTAGGGTGTTCGCCGTAAGCGCATGCTGGTTGGGACCAACCCCAACGGACAGACAGCAGGAAAAAGCCCAGAGGGCTTTTAAAGGTACCAGTAGTCCCACTTCCTGCTGCTGAGTAACTTTCCCACACACACAAAAACAGCAGGTGCAGGGTCAAGTATGGGCCAGGGTTTGGGCAGGGCCCTCAGCCAGGGCCCTGCCCAAACCCTAGGGATACCCCTAGGCTAACCCTTTGCTTTTCCTTCTGACAACAGGTCACAACATGGTCAAAGGTCACACATTAGTACAACAAATAGCATACTTTTTTGTGATAATCTTATGATATACTTGACATGTGAATAATACTTGACCTAACTACATCAAATATATGGGTTAAATGCATTACATAAAAATAGACACTCCAGTGTAGGTTTATAGTGTGTGTGTACATGACAGTGATTTCATTATGTTGTTTTCAGTATCCCTGTTACCATGTTACTATTTTTAAGAGATGTGTCTCATGAATGTGCTGCATGAAAAACATTTATTGTGTGTGCATGTGTGCAAAACACCACGTGCCTAAAACTCTGAGTGAAAGTTACAGTATATTCAGTGCAGATAGATATATAGGTATTCATGTCATACAAAAATCCACCACAATAGGATAGTTGGCATGACAGATTCAGCTAGGGATCGAACCTTCCGAACCTACTAACCTTCCTATTGGGAGATGACTAGTAGGTTACCTGCTCTATCTCCTGAGCTACAGCTACCTCAGCTGTTTAAACTCCGAGAGGTGGGGGTTATGCAACCTATGTAAATGTCCGTTGTTGGTGGTATATGAGCTCCGACCATTCACAACTTGTGAGGTGAGCAATGATTTTGACTCGATCAGTGTTAAGCCTGCCCCCTGGGTTTGATGGGTGTGGTTGACAGATAAAATTAATCCTTAAACACACCAAATCATTTTTGTGTGCCATTACATTTCTCCTCCAGTCTCTGTTTTGTCCTGTCACCCTATGTTCTCCTTTTCACACTTCACATTCACCGCACATCCGACTGGTCATGCCAGATGGCTGCACCTCCTTGAGCCTAGTTCTGATTTTTCTTCCTATATAAATAAAACTGAGTTGAATTGAAAAAAAAGTGATATACTGCAAACCCTACTGCTTAGTGAGCTGTACATTTATGGTTTCAATTAGGCTGACTACATATAAGGTTAAAACTCTTCATTTTCATTCTACTGCAAATAAAAATGAAAACCAATGAAAAGGTGTAGCCTTCAGAAAAACACACATTTTTCCAACTTAAGATGTTTTCATAATTTCCTTTCATTATAAACTTCATACATTTCAATATATACTTTTTACTTAGAAATGAAAAAGTTTGTTTGCATTCTGTGACTGACATACAAGTTGAATTATAATAATTAGGTATTTTAAATTAAATATGCAAATATTATATTTGGTTATGTTCTGAAAAAAACATTCACTTCATTCACTTCTGTATCTCATCTTGCAGAAAACATAAAGCACATACAATTACAAAAGATAAAAAAGATAACATATTCAAAATGGCACATTTTATGACTTTACAAAAACAATTATGTGGTTGAGAAAACAAAACTGTTTTACATTTAACATTTTTTTTGCCACTAAATAGATGAAAATTAATTGATATCAATGTTCAAGATGTCCTCCTTACACATAAGGCATGGAGAAGGCTGTGGGTTAATCAGATGTACAGTTTGGTTCCAGCAACAGCATTTGTCACAGTCATGAAAAACCAGACTCTTTATACTCTATCAGAGGCCAACAATATTCTTTCACTGAGATCCTTCAAGCTCAGACATGAGATGCTTTAGAGATTTCATCTCTTTCAAAATTTTATATAGGGCTTCTTTGCCTACATTTGTCGTCACGGACTGAAAAATTTTTCTCATTTGATCTTGTGTTGTATTTAAACCACTCGCTGCATTATAGCACTCATACGAGATCAAGTCCTTTTGAAGGAGATTGTCCAGAATGGCTTTTGTTTCACTCACGTTGTTAATCAGAGCTGTTCGATGGCGATCTACAAAATGCTTACCTGAGGAGGTTAAATACAAAAACAATGGAAACAGTAAATACTAGAAGTTGTAATGGTCTATTATAGGAAATATAGTAATGTGAAAAACAAAAAAATATTGTCAATTGTAAGGATTTTTGCATCAGGAGATAATAATCATCTACTCCTTTCCAGGTTCAGAGATAATTAAAGTCATTACCTCGGATAAACAACAACATGACAAATTGTACTCTGTCATTATTTAACCCTCTGGGGTCGACGGACACGCCAGCGCGTCTAAATCACATGACCAATTTAAGACGACACAGCAAGAAAATGCAGTTCTCTGGTTACAGAATTTACAGAATTAACCAGAATTAACAATTACTACTTGGGTCGAAAGTGCGGACTTCAAACTGTATACCACACTGTAAAAAATGTTTGTGAAATTAACAGTAAAATTGTGTAAAATCTTGACATCAAAAATGTGTAAATAGAAAAACAAAAAAGCAATGTTTAATTTACATCAACATTTTGTAAATAATACATATATACCTGTAAAGTCCTGAACCAAGTAAAAGTGTTAATTTTACAGTAGGAATATGTTTTAAATATCAAAAGTCCTTGTTGAATTTACAGTTTACTGTTTTATAAACACTGAAAAATTGTAATTTAAAAGTCAACATGTACAACTGAAACAGGTAACAAAATAATGTTAAAATTACATATTTTTTTTTAGGTTTTTTTTTAATTCAGAAAGTATCTGTATTGCATTTTACAAATTCATTCAAACTCATTTACAACGTTGGTCACACACAAACCACTTTTTAAGTGGGCCAGACCAGTATAATTTCTGTCAGTGTAAAGAAGTTATCAGAGATATCTTTATATGGCAGTACAATTTCAGCAGTACTTGTCAGTCTTTCTACATTTTAAAGACAAACTGCTGTAGTAAATAAATGAAATCATTCAGCATAAGTCTTTAGTCTTAAATTGCAATAAATAAATGTTAAAAATGACCTAAAGGTTATGACAGCCCACTGGCCAGACTGTCATGTAATTATAAAATAGAAAGGTTTTATTGATTCATAGAAAATGTCCTGTTTTTTTATAGACAGTTAAAAGACAGGAACTTTTATTTCATTTAGTTGTTATTGCTTTGGTGTAGTGTGAATGGTTATGGGGTAGGTCTTTTTCAGTGGGAGAAAAATCCAAAGCTTGTTAAAATCCAAACAGACTAGAGTCTGTGCTGGGCTGATTATCTTTCAAATAGACAGCTGGTCATCTCCTCCATGTTAGTCATTTCTTTAATTTTGCACCACGTTCAATCAATTTTAGCCAGATTTAGTAAAAGTTAACTTAATCAATTGCTCAAATGTTTATTTTTTTAATGCCCAAAGTGTGTTAGTATTTAAAAACTACACAAGCTCTACCTTGGGAAATCACTGAGCGTGAGAGTTTGTTTCTGTTCTTTGATTGGACCACTTAAATTATTGCGGGAGTAGCAAGCTTGTGCCATTACGCGCTCAGTCTGCGAGCAGAGTGGTGGAGATGTGTGTACGTTGAGATATTCAGGTATTTTAGCATGAGCAAAAGTTTTGGTAAGGTAACATTGCATTTTCTGTTATCTTTAAATACATGAGAGTATGTTTTCCAGTAATAGTATTAATGGCATCTGACCGAGCGATAGGCTAGTCCTATTTTTTCCATGCTGTTTTCAAGCAGTGGTTATTGAAAGGTCATAGGAGGTTAGTAACCTGAAACAAATGTGCTGTCGACAGCTACAATGATTTCGTGCTCTTTTTGCAACAAAACGCTGAAGACGTTGAGGGGTTATGTGCTGCATTGTAGAGTTCACAGGAACGAACCCGATCATTTTTTCAAATGCGTCAGTAGTGAATGCAGGCGTACATTTTATGCTTACACGGCCTTTAAACCCCATTTCTATCGGATTCACAATGTACCTGCACCCCCTATTGCTGGTAGCGCCATTTTTACAGACTTAAAATGTGCTACTACACTCTGTGAGTGCCAATTTCACACAGTGAAAGAACTTATATCCCACTTAAAACAGCATATAGTGGAGGGGCGACCTGTGGCATGTCCAGTAACTGGTTGTAAAAGTATGTTCTCTGTGAAATCGTCATTTACTGCTCATATGTCCAGAAAACATAGAGAATGCTCTGTTGAAAGCATAAGCGACATGTATAGGGGCACTTCCTCAGTCTTCTGCTGTATTTGCAGGTGAAGATGCTCCCCAGAGCTTAAATGAGGCAACAACAAATGAAGGCACTGAACTGCCACAGAATTTCAGTGATGCCTTCCTTAGGAATGTGTGTTTGTTTTACCTAAAACTGCAAGGGCAGCTCCTTCTTCCAGCTTCAACAATACAGACAATTGTTGAAGAGATGCAAAATGTGCATTTGTTGGGCCAGGATTATGCTTTAGGTAAATTGCATTCACTTTTAAAAAATGACTTGTGCCTAACAGATGACACTATTGTTAAAATCTGTGATTGTATTAAGGAGTCAGATCTGTTTTCTACCTGTCATAAGGGCCCACTGAGAAAGACATACACAAGAACTCAGACATTCAAAAAAGATATTCAAATATGTAGAGCATGAAAAATTAACATTAGGAAATGATGAAAATATGACACCATGGTTTGCCTACTATATACCAGTGAAACAAACACTAAGTAGCTTATTAGAATCAGAATTATGGAAGAATTCAGTGTCAGAGCAGTCTTGTGAAACTGACTCTGAGGCTTTTGGAGACATAAGTGATGGACAAAGCTTTAAGTCCAACAAGTTTTTCATTGACAATCCAGGATGCTTGAAGCTAATTCTGTACCAGGATGCATTTGAAATTGTTAATCCTCTTGGCTCCGCTAAGAAAAAACACAAAGTGGTTCCAATCTATCTGTCAGTGGCAAATTTGCCTGCTCATTTGCGGTCCAATACTGATCACATGTCCATTGTCTTACTATGTTGAGAGAATGACCTTAAAAAATTTGGAAACGCAAAGGTTTTCTCAAAAGTGGTAGAAGATTTAAAAGATTTGGAGGAAAATGTTATCATTTCTGGTGATGAAATAGTCAAAGCAGCTTTGTACAGCATTGCTGGTGATAATTTGGGTTCACACAACATTGGTGGGTTTACTGAGAACTTCAGTTGCTCTGAATACTTTTGCAGATACTGTGAAATCACACGAAGTGAGTTTCAGAGTAATGGTCCAAATGCCTGTGGTCCACAGCGTGTAACAGCAGCCTGGCGAGGCGGGAGCGGCTAGCAGGTCCAGCAGGCATGTGGTGTGGAGGTTAGCTGAAATACCCGTAGCCAGTCGGTTAAATCCAATAACAGACCTTTATTTGGTGTCAGCAACATTACACCTCATAAGCCAGGTCTCCACGGCTCCACTCTGTCCGTACATACATATGCGGGGTTCGGTAGCCGCAGGCGCCAGGCCGTTACAACAATATGGTTTCTTTTGAGAGAAGAGAACATGAGCAGCATGAAAATGGATGCCGCTAACAACACACACCCCACTAGGAGACTCCCACAACTACTACAATAGTAGGGCAACCCCCCCTAGTGGTGCTATAACCCAAAAGGGGTTGTTACATCACCCCCCCGGCAATTAGAAGGCTGTCCTCAGCCGGACCCAGGCAACCCTCCTCCCGCTACCCCCTTTCACTATACATAGCTACTTAAGGTAGTAAGCAGGCTGTGGAGGAATTGTTATACAGCATCGGTACAGTCAATACAATCAACAAACAAAATTAGTGCCCGCCGGCAATTAGAAGGCTGTCCTCAGCCGGACCCCAGGTGACCCTCCTCCCGCTACCCCTTTTCACTCTACAAAGCTACTTTAGGTAGTAAGCAGGCTATGGAGGAAGTGTTATACACCCTTCCAGCCTCGGTACAGTCAATAAACAAAATGAGTGATTGAAGCAAACAATAGAGAACATGCAGGGTTACTGGCTAGTCATCCTCTGGAGATGGTCCTAGACAAGGGAAAAACAGACAAAAATACAACACATCCCGTCGCTTAAATCAGTACGATAGAAAACCAAACCAAAAGCCTTCCACGGGCCGTGGTGATGAGGGTTCAGCGGAACAGAACAAGTAATCATCCCTTAAGAACAGAATAATTACAGCATGTACATGTATGAAACCAACCCTCAGTCAACATTGAGTCTGTCCGTATGATAACGGTTAGTCCACCTGGTACCCGTCCAACCAGCGGTCATTACGGGGCACCGGCGGGGTTTGTTGGGAAGATGGCCGCTCTCCCGGCTCCCCCTAGCTCCATGATCCAAACGCGCCATCAGGCTCCCTTGCAGCTCCAGTGAATCCTGTAAGCAAACTCGTGGCTTCTCGACCTCTCCTTGCAAGTTTCCCACTTCAAGGTTGAGGTTAAGAGGTGTAGAGCGAGGGATGATGTACTTTGTCAGGCCGGGCGCTTCATCATCCGGGTCGCAGCCATCCTCCTCACTCCCGGTGTCTGCGTGGGACGCCATTTTAAAAATGTGACCGAAACCACTCTCTCCCACAAAAGTTATGGCGAAGTGAAAAGAGCGGTCACATACAGTACTTAAGCGTTAATATCCGTCAGACAGAGAGCGTCCGTGCACACTGATGCTTCGATGCTTCACACAAAACAATACGTCCCTCTGAATGAACACTGAGTCAAAGTCACCGTAGCGTTAGCCTTAGCTTTAGCACCGCCGATGTCTTAACGGTCCAATAGCACAGAGTTAGCGGTCCGACGGACCGTACAGTTACTCACTGAGTACTCTCCCTCGGCAGGCGAGCGTGTCAAGCGACGGGTCGGCGCTCTCCCGAGCCTGCAAATATCGTTGAAATCGCGGGGAGTCGGCTCCTTCACGGGGTCCTATCGGCCCAGCCAATACAGCCAGACGAAGAGAAAAAAAACGCCACCTCAGCCGAAGTGTCGATCGTTGAAAAACACGGGAAAAATATCCGAGCCCACCGTCAGTCGGTCCGGATGACGATGAAGATCCAGAGGACAATGTTCGGGCGCCACTTTGTAACAGCAGCCTGGCGAGGCGGGAGCGGCTAGCAGGTCCAGCAGGCATGTGGTGTGGAGGTTAGCTGAAATACCCGTAGCCAGTCGGTTAAATCCAATAACAGACCTTTATTTGGTGTCAGCAACATTACACCTCATAAGCCAGGTCTCCACGGCTCCACTCTGTCCGTACATACATATGCGGGGTTCGGTAGCCGCAGGCGCCAGGCCGTTACAACAATATGGTTTCTTTTGAGAGAAGAGAACATGAGCAGCATGAAAATGGATGCCGCTAACAACACACACCCCACTAGGAGACTCCCACAACTACTACAATAGTAGGGCAACCCCCCCTAGTGGTGCTATAACCCAAAAGGGGTTGTTACAAGCGCACACCTGAAAGCTACAATTCTGCTGTGGGCGATCTGCAAGCTGAAGGCAGTCAAGAAATCAAAGGGATAAAGGTAAACTCTGTTTGTAATACCTTGAAATCTTTTCATGTTTGCCAACCTGGTTTACCACCTTGTTTAGGCCATGACATATTTGAGGGTGTCTTTGTTAAGGTTGGCTGTGTGGCAGGCTGGCAAGGAGGAGTGGTGGACCCAAAGTGCAGACTCAGACTCAAGGGATGAACTCAAAATACTCAGCTTTATTTGCTGGCACAGGGAAACAAGCATACAAAGCAAAGCAAACTAAACTAAACTGGGAAACAACATAAACTCACGGGAAACACAGGGAGATCCACACAGCATGGGGGACGACGCGACAGAGAGCACAAGAAAACACAGGGCTTAAATACACAGAGGGAGCAATCAGGGAATGGGCAACAGGAGGGAAACACAGCTAGGGCAAATCAGGACTAACGAGACAGGAAGCAAAACCAGATATATTAACATAAGACATGGACCTTCAAAATAAAACAGGAAACATAACACAGACTGAACTTACAGACACAGACTCACAGGCAGGCACTACAACAGAGGGAACAGAGACATGGGACCAGGGCAGACACAGACACTGACTGGACACGGGGATATAGCAACAAAGGATACACAGAGACGCGAACTAGACAAGGGGATACAGCTGACAGGGGAGACAGAGCAACTAAAGAAGACAGAGACAAACCATAAAACAGAACTCAAAGAAACCAAAAACTAGAAATTATGAATAATATAATAAACCCAAAAACCCTGGGTCAACGACCCAGGCATCCTAACAGTACCCCCCCTTAAGGGCTGGCTTCCAGACAGCCCAAACCAGAACCCCAAAAACAAAAAAACAACCCAACCAGGGTGGGCGGTGGGGGAAACAGGACGGAGGGCACGAAACAAACGAAACACAAGGAACCAGAAACCAAAACACAGGGAACAAAGTCCAAAACAGAACAAAACAACAGCACTGAGGCCCAGGAACAGTCCAAAAGAAAACAAACAAAAGGGCCCATGAAAGGCGCAGAGGCCCAGGCAACAGTCTCGAAAAGGTTCAGGGGGCCGCCCATGACGGCAATGACGTCCAGTCATTGGCCGGGAAAGGGGCCGGACAGGACGTGCAGGGCGAGCAGGCCGGACAGGACGGGCAGGGCGAGCAGGCCGGACAGGGCAGAAGGGCGAGGACGTGCAAACGGAGGCCTGGACGGAGGCCGGCGCTGTAGAGGCGAAGGATGTGGTCCGGACGCCGGCGTGGCCAAGGCAGGACCAAGCGAAGGCGAAGCCGTAGCCGAGGCCGGACCAGGCGAAGGCGAAGACTCGGAGGCCGGACCAGGCGAAGGCGAAGACTCGGAGGCCGGACCAGGCGAAGGCGAAGACTCGGAGGCCGGACCAGGCGAAGGCGAAGACTCGGAGGCCGGACCAGGCGAAGGCGACGACTCGGAGGCCGGACCAGGCGAAGGCGACGACTCGGAGGCCGGACCAGGCGAAGGCGACGCTGCAGGCGACGGCGTGGGAGCCGGAGACGGTGGTGCTGCAGGCGACGCTGAAGCTGATGAGGAGGCTGCTGCAGGCGACGCTGAAGCTGGACCAGACGACGCTGAAGCCGGACCAGGCGACGGAGGAGCTGAAGCCGGACCAGGCGACGGCGGAGCTGAAGCCGGAACAGGCGACGGCGGAGCTGAAGCCGGAACAGGCGACGGCGGAGCTGAAGCCGGAACAAGCGAGGCAGGTGGCTGGACGGGCCCCTCGGACCCTCCAGGCGAGGCAGGTGGCTGGACGGGCCCCTCGGACCCTCCAGCGGGAACAGGAAGCTGGACGGGCCCCTTTGACCCTCCAGTGGGAACAGGCGGCTGGACGGGCCCCTTTGACCCTCCAGCGGGAACAGGCGGCTGGACGGGCCCTCGGGCCCTCCAGCGGGAACAGGCGGCTGGACGGGCCCCTCGGCCCTCCAGCGGGAACAGGCGGCTGGACGGGCCCCTCGGGCCCTCTAGCTGACGAGGCAGGAGGCTGGACGGGCTCCTCGGGCCCTCCAGCGGGAACAGACAGCTGGACGGGCTCCTCGGACCCTCCAGCGGAGACAGAAGGCTGGACGGGCCCCTTTGACCCTCCAGCGGAGACAGAAGGCTGGACGGGCCCCTCTGACCCTCCAGCGGGAACAGGAGGCTGAAGCAGTCCCTCGGACCCTCCAGCGGGAACCGGCGGCTGGACGGGCCCCTCGGACCCTCCAGCGGGAACAGAAGGCTGGACGGGCCCCTCGGACCCTCCAGCGGAGGCAGAAGGCTGGTGCGGTTCTCCAGAACCCCCAGCAGGAACAGAAGGCTGGACGGGCCCCTCAGACCCTCCAGCGGAGACAAACAAAGGCTGGGGCGGTTCTCCAGAACCCCCAGCGGGAACAGAAGGCTGGACGGGCCCCTCGGACCCTCCAGCGGAGACAAACAAAGGCTGGGGCGGTTCTCCAGAACCCCCAGCGGGAACAGAAGGCTGGACGGGCCCCTCGGACCCTCCAGCGGAAACAGGTAGCTGGACAGGTGACGGAGGAGAGGAGTGGCGGTGGCGAGGGCGCCGTTTCCTTCGGGATGAGGGAATCGGAACTGGTGGAGAAACAGACACCACCTCCTCATCCTCAGACCACATAGCTGCCAGGAAAGAGGCTGGTGAACGGACAGGCAAACAAGGTTCCAGTTGGCGTGTGGAAGGAGAGGAAGTCCGTGGCAGCGTAGAGGCAGGTGGGGAGTGTGTGTCTGGCTGAGGCAGCGATGGGGGAAATTTAGTGAGTGAGAGAGCAAGCTCACTAGCCCTGACTTGCTCTCTCCAGGCAGTAATGGTGCTATCCAACTTAGTGTCCTTAGCAAACTGAGAAAGCTGAGGGTTATGCCGAATGATAGCATCTACTGCACTTAGCCCGACTGCCATAGTCCGTAAATCCTGTGACTCGGCAATGCGGTCGAGCAGACTCACCATTCGCTCCAACTCAGCGTAGTACTCCGAGGAAAAAGAGTCTGCGGGGTCCATTTTCTGGTCGCGTCGTTCTGTTAAGGTTGGCTGTGTGGCAGGCTGGCAAGGAGGAGTGGTGGACCCAAAGTGCAGACTCAGACTCAAGGGATGAACTCAAAATACTCAGCTTTATTTGCTGGCACAGGGAAACAAGCATACAAAGCAAAGCAAACTAAACTAAACTGGGAAACAACATAAACTCACGGGAAACACAGGGAGATCCACACAGCATGGGGGACAACACGACAGAGAGCACAAGAAAACACAGGGCTTAAATACACAGAGGGAGCAATCAGGGAATGGGCAACAGGAGGGAAACACAGCTGGGGCAAATCAGGACTAACGAGACAGGAAGCAAAACCAGATATATTAACATAAGACATGGACCTTCAAAATAAAACAGGAAACATAACACAGACTGAACTTACAGACACAGACTCACAGGCAGGCACTACAACAGAGGGAACAGAGACATGGGACCAGGGCAGACACAGACACTGACTGGACACGGGGATATAGCAACAAAGGATACACAGAGACGCGAACTAGACAAGGGGATACAGCTGACAGGGGAGACAGAGCAACTAAAGAAGACAGAGACAAACCATAAAACAGAACTCAAAGAAACCAAAAACTAGAAATTATGAATAATATAATAAACCCAAAAACCCTGGGTCAACGACCCAGGCATCCTAACAGTCTTAGCCTATGATAGTGCACTGTACTTGAAGTATTTTGCTAAGACAAAGAAATGGTTTTGTGCACTTTTGAACCGGCGCATTAAACAGTTCAAGTACAAAGGAGCTGATGCGCTAACAAAACCGTGTGCTGTCAACCCAGATTTAACCAAACTTTCAGGTCAAGCCATTCAGAACTGGAATTTCTCACGTTGCAGTTATTTATTTGTAAAAAATGTTTGGAATCATGTATGATTTTCGTTCCACTTCTCACGTGTACACCACTTTGTATCGGTCTTTCACGTGGAATTCCAATAAAATTGATTCATGTTTGTGGCTGTAATGTGACAAAATGTGGAAAAGTTCAAGGGGGCCGAATACTTTTGCAAGCCACTGTAGCTGTTCTTTTGTACTGCTTTTAAGTGAAACATTCTTTGAATGTGAGGAAAATGCTGTTCATCCTCTTTAGCTCTAGCGTAGACTCTGCCATGTTTTCATGTTTATTCTTTCCGTGTGTCCACTACTTTGAAAGGCTTGGGCCGCTCTGCCCGCCACAGTTTCAAACTGGTCATGTGACTGCATGGCCACATCTCATTGGTAAAAAAAGTTACCGGAAACTCCACTGGTGGCATGTTATCTATTGTGTTAAACTAATTATTTTTTTTAAAAAGTAACGAGTCGAATTTTGCAAATGTAGCGAAGTAAAAGTACCATTTCTTCTTCATAAATGTACTCAAGTAAAAGTAAAAAGTATCGTGCAAAAAGGGTACTTTAAAAGTACATTTTTTTTCAAAAACTTACTCAAGTAAATGTAACAGAGTAAATGTAACTCGTTACTACCCACCTCTGCTGTTTTCCCAATAAAAGGCAGCAAGCAGAGGCCGTTGTCGGGGTCAGTCTGTGGTAGGATTCAGAGTGCTTTCTGAGACACCGGCCGGGGCCTCCCTTGCTAGCAAGTAAAAGATGTTCGTCTTGTTTTTGTCGTTAACGAGAATCAGTCTCTAAACTAGCGGGGCTTGTGGAAACACAGACCCAACAACAGTGCATAGAAACATAAAGCTAGAGAGGATACGAATTATAATAGTTTGCCACTTTTGGACAGTGATGTGCACATTAACCTTCCTCTCGTGTTAGGGTCGGCACCGACCCATTTTAAATTTCAAATGCATAAAAAAATCACATACATTTGTTTATTGTATCAAGGCTTTTTGACTTTGTCAGGAACCTCTATCTCTACAAAATAACACACAAAAAGTAAATCTTTTCACTAAATTATAAAATGCTCTAGTTGAAATTATGACCTTTGTGTTGTTAGGGTTCGTTTTGACCCAGTTATAATATTATGAGTATAAAGCAATAATTAGAGCAAAAACTGAAATCATAAGTGCACTGTCAGCTAAAACACTGACAGCCAGCTCCTCTTCTAATCATATGAGCTTTAGGGGATTCTTATTTTGCTTGTTTTTCCAGTATACCTGCACAAAAACAAAACAAAACAAAGACGGGCATGTCAAGACGTGAGGTGAATTCACTCATTTGAGTGGCCATTTGACTTCCAGAGTGCACATTTACAATTTGCAGCATACAAAAATGAGAAGAAGATTCACAGTGAGCCAAGTTCTGGATCATATTTTTAGTGAAAATGAAGGAGAGGACAACGAGCAGCATAGTGATTCAGATCGGCAGGTTTTTTTTTTTTGTTTGTTTTTTGCCTGTCCCATTTGGTTCTTAAGCCGTCAGAATTGTTGTCTGAAGACCAACAAGGATACCAAATGGATTTATTTTGCCAAATGGATCATCATGGCATTGCCGTATTGGTCCATTTGATCAAACTTTGTTGTTATTATTTATTTTATTTTCAGTTGTTACAGATGGGACAGACATGACTGGGGGATAGGAAAGGGAGAAAGAAAGAGAGGAAGGAAAAGAAAAACAGAAGGGAAAAGGGACAGTGAGAAAGGGCACTTACAAAGACAAAGAGAAAAAAAAAAAAAAAAAATCTCCTGGATCACCTGTTGAGAGAAAAAGAAGAGAAGACAAGCAAAAAAAAAAAAAACCAAACAAAAACAAAGCAACATACTAAACACAACACCATCACGTTAATCTAGCTAAGTGTGAACAGCAGTAAATACTAAATATTGAAAGTTGTTGTGCAGCACGCAGGACAGACAGCGCACAATGTGCTTTGAAGTAGCAGCTAAGAAAGGTGTAGTTTATGTCCACGAACAGTGAACACCCGTGTGCACACCTGTGTGGATCAACGCGCTTGTATACAAAAGGTTTCCCCATGTAACGGTCTGCTAGAGGGTGTGGAGGCCCATAGCCCCGTCCCCCAGGGCATGAAGCAGGCATGGAGGAGATCCAGGCTCCAGACATCCAGAAGCCCAGAGTGCGAGAGCCCAAGGAGTACCACCGGAGGGGCATCCGTGCCACCTTCCTGGGAAGGGCTGAGGAGATCCCCAGACGAGGGGGTCACCCAGTAGCCACGGAGCAGAAGCCAGAGGGGGCTGCACCGGCGTGCCCGCCGGCTCTGCCGGCAGCCAGCTGTGCCAGAGTGAACCGAGTTGCAGGCCCGAGGCCGGAGGCCCGAGGGCCCCCTTTGCCCCGGAAGAGGCCTGACCGAGCGACAGGCACCAGGCCCCGCCAAGTAGCCACCGGGAGTGAGCTGGTGCATATCTGAGCGCCCAGCCCCGGACACCAAGAACCACCAATGCACCAACCCCTGAGGGCATCAGTTACCAGCAGGGAGTGTGGTGAGGGGAGATAGGCCTCCACACTTGGAGGGCCTGGGAGTACCCAGGGAGGTGGAGTCTAAGACCCGACCTGACATATAGACACAGACAAACAGGCACACACAGACATAAACATGCTTTCCCACCCTCATGCACACGTATACAAACACTCAGCACTCACCCAACGTAGGGACAGACATACATGGACATGTACACACAATCATACTCCCCAAACATACTCTATGCCCCGGGTTCAGGTACCCTCGCCCCCAGAGGGGGAAACGGCACCCAGACCCAAGAGATGTGACCCTTTCCCCCGGGGTGGAGGCAAGCAGACCGCCCCAGGCTCCGCAGCAGTAGGGAGGCCAATCGGACAGCCAACACCTCCTCCCAGCCCCCCGCCCCGATGGCTAGTAGAGAACGGGGGTGTGTGAAGACCCCATACCTCCCTCCTCCCGCTCATGTGTAGTGTTGCTGCGTGTTGTTCTAAAGTGCATTTAAAACAAGGGAGGGCATGGTGCTGCTGCCAGAGAGCAGCAGGTGTTAGCACGGCCCCTCCCGAGAACCCTCAATGTCTACATGGATTTAAAATTGAGAGGTGGGCACCGGCGCCAGAGGTAGGGTTGAATATACAGGCCGTCCTCTGGACGCCGTTAACGTGGTCACCCTCAAGGCCCTATATATGTGTGTGTGTGTGTTATGAGAGTGTGAATAATGTGGATGTCTAAGTTGTGAAATAAAATTGAGGCACAGGTGGCCAGAAGGGGACAGAGGGGGGGGAATGCCTCCCCTGCACCCTGGTGACACACCCGCACCCCAAGGCCCTACCTGTGTGGGTGGGTGTGGTGGAGCGGGAAGAGGGAGGCAGCCGGGGATGGGGAGGAAAAGAAGGGAGGGGCAAGATGCCCCTCCTTAGGGCCAGCTCCCCGGCTGACCCCAGTAGGCACCCCCGTCCTCTAGTACCCACCAAGGCAAGGGAGCCCAGGCCCATCCAGACCGGGGCCTATGGCAGCAGCACCGCTGCCGGCAGGTTTCTAAGAGGGAAGACAATGTGGACTAGTATCCAGAAGACACAGACACATCTGATCAGAGGTGGAGGTCGCTGGTGCTGAAGCTACTCCTGCTGAAAGATTCAAGTCCAAAAATGGTAAATATCTTTTGGAGCTCAGTACCTCATGATGTACATGGCAGGGCAGCTGCTGCAAATGTCATCAAGATGACCCCTGGAATCACAAGGTTTGCTCTGACCAAAGTCAGTGACATCAAGAGATGTTTTGAGCTATTTATGCCATTGTCACTAAGAAAGATCATTATTACTATGATGAACCTTGAAGGAAAAAAAAGTCCATGGCGACATGTGGAAAGATAGTTATGAGGAATACTTGGACGTAGAGCTGGGCGATATGACCCAAAATTCATATCTCGATATTTTTTAGCTGGATGCCGATATAAGATATATATCTCGATATTTTTTTAAAGCCATAAAGTAAGAACAAAAAGAGAGTTCTTAATCAAAGCTGTGTCCCAGATGTCACACAGGCACTTTTATTAACATACAGCATAGATGTACATGAAAAAAACTACTCAAAAATAAATTATGAGCATTTATTAAATAATGATGCTCTATAAATAAAATAAAACAATGTTGTTTTTGTGCATAACAAAGAGCTCACAATTGTGCAGTCAAAATGTAAACTAAAAGACGCTGAGCATAATAATAGACAGATTTCACAGCTGCTCTGTTCCCAACTTCTACTGCGTGACTGACAGCCTGGAGTTTGAAATCCGCTTCGTAACCATGTCTCTGAACAGGTGCCATTTATGGTCCTTATACACACACACAATACGGTAATATTACGTTGAAGCACAGTACGTATTACTCCGCGAGGCTCCTCGGTAGCCGTAATGCTCCGACAATCCATCAAGCGGTGCAGCTCCGTAGCTTACCAAAGTCGTACTAAAACATTTTTTGACAGATTGCTGAGCGCTGTGTATCACATAAAATCGGTTCGCGGTCATCAAGCACAACCAGAATTCATACAAAAGGCGCGCAGTCAACTTTTGAGAAAATGAAAGGATTTCAGGCCGTGCATGGCGTTAGCGTGGCTAGCTCGTTAGCGTGGCTAGCTCATTAACACGTTGACGCCGTCCAGCCCCACGCACGGGGCGATGCGCAGTAACTCATTAACAGAGATTTGCCATGTCCATTTTGTCGCTGCCTGCAGGTGAAGCGATGGGGGAGGAGGGGGAGTTGTGTTCAGTGAAGGAGAGGCGAGGCCGAGTAACGTTGCGTAAAGACAAAAGTGGATGAAAGAGAGGCAAACTTGCGGCTCCGCAACTATAATTATAACGTAACATAGACTATATCGATATAAAGGATATTGTCACATCTTATATCTCGTATAAAAATATATCGATATTTTAAAAAAAACTCCATATATCGCCCAGCTCTACTTGGACGCTTTCATTGGTGTTCTTCTTGCTGGAGTGTACAGATGCTGCAATGATGCCAGTGATAGACAGTTCTGACTACTAAATGTAATTCTCAGAATACCTCCACCATTCCACGATGCATGCATGGAATTAAGTTGCAAAGAAAAAAAAAGATAAATAACTAATTATGTCTTGTATTTTAGATTCCTGACAGCACTGCTTTGTTGACAAACCCCTGGAGTACTGAGGACTGCCACAGGAAAGGAAGACTAAGAGTTACCTCTGCTGCTGAGGATAAATTCCTCTGAGTCACCAGCCTCAGAAATCGAATTAGAGCCCAGACAAATACCACACAGTGTTCCAGTAGCAGACACACCACTACACCAACTGTTTAGAGGAAACTGTGTGAATCGGGCCTTTCTGGTCAAATAGCTGCTAAAAAACACTACTAAGGAAAAGCAATATCATAAGAGATGAGTTTGGGCCAAGAAACACAAGGTATGGACATTAGACCAGAGGAAATCTGTGCTTTGGTCTGATGACTTCAAATCTGAGATCTTGAAGGCCCACTGTGTCACGGCCCGGAGGATCAGCATCTCCCTGATCACTAGTTTTGCCTCTCGCTCTCTCTTTCTCTCTCTCTCTCAATGCGCTGAGATGCTAGAGTAAACTTGCTCAGGACTAGGCTGCACTGACGCGAATGTGCAGGGTTTTTGACTGAACTCGGGTTACATTTTACAACAGTGGAGGACAAATGAGAGTGACTAGGCCAAAATTGCCTTTTTCGTTCAATTGCTACTTGGTCGAGCATTAAATTGGGCGCAAGCTGTATTAAGAACTGATCCGGAAATCACTTACCATGATTTTCTTTCTAAGTTTAAGAGCGTTTTTGAGAGGGGCAGCGGGGCCACTGCTGCTGCTCACTGGTTGTTAAATTTTAAGCAGGGAAGACTACTCTGTTTATTTTTGGGCTTTGGCTGGGTGGGAGGAGCAAGTGCTAATAAGTAACCTTATGAACAACATTTGTGACAAATTAAAAGGGGAATTGCTTACGAGAGAATTGCCTGCTTCTCTTGATGATGTGATACATAACAGCAGATGTATGTGGGCATCACAGCCCTGCCACATACACTCCAAGTTACTGCCCTCAGTGCCCAGCACCTTCTTGATATCACCCATATTACAGAGCCTGTAGCTTTAACACTCTGGCAATCACTCTGAAACCTTACAGTTATTTGTCTTTAAAGCACCCCTCACACCATTGGTTTTGGGGTTTCCCTGGTTGCAGCCACATAACCCCATACTGGACTGGAAAAAAGCGTGCATTCTGGGGTGGGGGGAAGAGTGCCATATGACCTGTTTGAAAGCCACCACCCCATTTGTTACTTAACTCAATCCCTCTCCATCATCTGATCCTCCTGACCTTTCCTCCGTCCCATCAGTCTATCACAATTTAGAGGAAGTGTTTAGAAAAGACAGAGCTACTCCCGGGCGCGCCACTACCCACCAGTCGATTATATAGCATCTCACAACCAGAGCGAGAAGCCATGGAAAAGTATATAAATGAGTCTCTCGCTGCAGGAATAATCCGCCCCTCCTCATCCCCTGTAGCTGCGGGATTTTATTTATTTTTTTGTTGAGAAAAAAGACAAGAGCCTATGGCCCTGTATTGACCATCACGGTCTCAACAACATTAGTGTTAAAATTAAATATCCATTGCCACTGTTGACATCAACCTTCGAACTACTTCAACGGGCCACGATTTTCACCAAGCTGGATCTGTGGAACACATAACACCTGTTGAGAATCAGGGAAGGGGATGAGTGGAAGACGGCCTTTAATACTCATTTGAGTCATTTTGAGTATTTGGTTATGGCGTTTGGTCTGACCAATGCTCCAGCTGTTTTTCATCGCTTTAGTTAATGACGTGGTCCGGGATTTAATAAACAACTTGTTGGTTCACTTCTGCAGAACAGAATTATGATGTGGGGGACTGAGAACTCCTGGCCATCAAGCTCGCCTTAGAGGAGTGGCGTCACTGGCTGGAGGGAGCAACCCAACCCTTCGTGTTTTGGATAATATCTTGTCAGCGAAACGGCTTAATGCCCGATAAGCCAGGTGAGCCCTGTTTTTTACTCGATTTCAGTTCACTATCACCTACAGGCCTGGATCTCACAACATCAAACCTGATGCTCTCTCTCGTCAATTCACTGCCTCCGAGGATGTTGCCCATGACGCTCCCATTCTCCCACCCACATGTAGTATCAGAACCCTGCACTGGGAAATAGAATCCGCTATAAAGGAGGCCCAACGAACAGAACCAGACCCTGGAACTGACCCTCCTGGATTGCTCTTTGTTCCCTCCTCTGTTCGCTCACAGGTACTGCATTGGGCTCACACTGCCAAGTTCACCTGCCACCCAGAGGTCCACCACACCATCTCATTCATCCAACCCTTTGCCTGGTGGCCTACTCTTGCCAAGGATGTCCGTGAATACATCACTGCCTGTCCAGTCTGCGTGCAGAACAAGAACGTTAATCAACCTACCTTGGGTCTATTCCAACCTCTGCCTACGCCAAGCAGTCTCTGGATCCCTTGGATCGAATATGCGCATAACAGCCTCACCACCTCAGCCACAGGAATATCCCCTTTTGAGGCATCCTTGGGCTTCCAACCGCGCGTGCCCTGGTGAGCATTTTGTGCCCTCTGTTCAACAGCATCTCAAGAGGGGTTGGCGGGCTTGGAGAGCCACACGAGCTGCTAGGCACGTTTGAAACTGACTCTCTGGTTAACCCGGTTTCGGTCAACCTTAAGCTACCGCGGAAAAAGTCCATTCATAATGTTTTCCACGTGTCTCATGTGAATCCCTGTCTTTCTAGTCCTTTGTGCCCTCCCTTCAGACCCCCGCCAGATGCCCGGTTCATTGAGAACCATCCGGCATTCACCTTCTCTCGGATCATCGATGTCAGGCGCCAGGGGTGCAGCTTGCAATATCTGGTTGACAGGGAACGCTACGGGCTTGAGGAACGCTCATGGATCCGGTGGCGCTACTGGACAAGAACATGTTGCACGAGTTCCATGAGGCACACCCCGAGAAGCCTTGAGGTCGCCGGGAGGCTCCCGTTGTGGGGAGGTTACTGTCACGGCCCAGAGGATCAGCATGTCACTGATCAGTAGTTTTGCCTCTCACTCTCTCTTTATCTCTCGTCAGGGAGAGAAATGATCACCCTAGCATCATCACTGCATGTTCATGCTAGGGTGACCATATTTTGATTTCCAAAAAAGATGACACTTGGCTCACTCATGAAGAACTTGCTTAAAGAAACAAATTTAACATATTTAAACAATACCTTCTCTGTGCGGTTAATGAATTGTGAAATAAAATGTGTCATACAGGCTTTTACAAGTCAACAAGTGCAAAATAATAACTTAAGAACTAGGGATGCAACGATACCAATTTTTTCAAACCGATCCGATACCGATACTTGGATCTGAGTACTTGCCGATACCGAGTACAAAAACCGATACTTCTACCACACACAAGTTAAACTTAACCAGTAGCAAAGAAACGACCCCAGACAACTCTTTAACCCAAACGAAACGTTTACTGAACGTAAGGGCAGAGACAAATACTGTACAACACATCCCTTTTTTAAACTCAGATGATATTCCAATTCCTTAACCAAATGAAATACACTGTATAAATGAAATAATTCCCTTTCAAATTATATTAAACAACCCAACTTATATTATCACCTTTTGGTAAGTGACTCACTAATATACACTCCAAAACACGTTATATAAATCCACTAAACATACAATATTCACACATGGGCCCCACACACACTCACATTCACACTTGTTGCAGGCCTGTTTGCTGCTCACGCCGGACGATGGAGAAAAATCCTCTTCTCCCCAGTAAGAGCACAAAAGTCTGACTTACAGTTCCGTTGCTCGGTAGGTCGCCGTTCACCAGTCCCACACTAAATCCACTCCCTGCGGACCCGATGCTGTCTCTGCTACAGCGCGTTAGCCAGTCACTGTCCAGCTCTCCGACAGTCCTGCCTCCGTGGCGCAACCAAGCAGTCCGGGCTAGCCTTTAGCCTCGGCGGTCATGGCTGGAAACACAGTTTTCCACGGACGGTGGTGCGACCGTTGAAACAAAAAGTCACTTCACCCACACTCTGTTGCGAAGCTCTCACACGGTTAGCTTTCTAGTCACACACTCTTTTGTGCTAGTTAACCTCAGTAAAACTAGCCGAGTCTCTCACTTTGGTTCAGCTAACCTCGTGCATCTCTCCATGCCGTTCTCTTCTGTGAACTGTGAACACCTTATGTGGCGTTCAAGTCCATGGGAATTATGAGTATCCACTCCCAAATTCCCATCCGGGCTACATTAGTATCGGTTCATGGTATCGGTTGACTTTTATGAGTACGAGTACGCACACATTTTACAGTATCGGCCCCGATACCCGATACCAGTATCGGGATCGGTGCATCCCTATTAAGAACCTCTGGAATTAAATAATGGTACAGAAATAATGCCTCACCCGCATAAGAAAAATTACCAGTACTGGGTCGGTACCAGGGCTGGACTGGGACAAATATTGGCCCTGGCATTTTGACTAGAGACCGGGCCACCAGGTATTATAGGAAAAGCCTTTGAATGAAAACAAACGCCGGTTTGACAATGATGTAACCGTCTTGTTGGGATATGTATGATTTCTATACATTTTACAGCAGATGAAAACATTGGTTTTAAGATTCAGATAATTATTTATTAAAAGCGAGACATTTTAAATGAGAATAAGAAAGAAAATTATTTCTTTGTGCCCCCCTTTCCCTGTTAATGCCCTACCTGGCCCCCCTGGCAACACTTTGCTAGACCCGCCCCTGCACAGTTACCAGCTGTCACCTACTTAGAAAAGGATCCTGGTGTTATTTGTCTCTCAGAAACAGTTCATAACTTCCCTTCAACTCATCCATGTCATCTAAAAGGTAAACCTGTTTCTCCATCACCTGTTCAGCTCTGATGATTCAGTAAGAACATCTTGTTTCATCTTCATGTTTCCCTCTCACCAGACAACCAAACTGATATCATGACCAGCAGCTTTACAGCTGTGGCTCCAGCAAACATCAGCTGATACTAGAAAGTAATATTAAATAAATTCTAACAACAGCTTATCAAGCTTAAAAGTGCTGCTGTTGTTTAGTGCTGCTGGTTTCCTCTTTCTGGCGCAAAGTGGGCGATAAACAAACAAGAGAGAAAAGACGATCAGCTGATCATTGATCAGTTTCATGATTGATGGAGCGACAGGAGAGGGAGGGGAGAGAATGAGAGAAGAAGAGGCAGCTGTGCAGCTCCAGCTTTGTGTCTTTTTTCATTCTAGCTGAAGTACACAAACTGTGTTCCTTTTCAGCTCAATATGAAACGTGTAATATTTTCTCTGAATACGGGACGATTCCATTTTTTACAGGACGGTTGGTAACTCTACTAACTAACCTTATGAATATAATAAAGTTCACTATCAGTAACGTCACAGCACCCACCCAGCTGTATAGAAACTCCGTCATGCTAGCTAGTACGCAGTACGACTTATTGTAACTGACTGTAAAAAGCTAGCACAATTTCTTTTGCAGTTTGTCTGAAAAGATGCACTTGCGCTTTGGGATATTTTAAACATCATTAGGTGCATTGCTGCGAGCTGTCTGTCCCGTCTGCGAGCGCAGAACAAGTGCTCACAAAGCAGCAGTTCGGGGATAACGTCACACACATGGGTCCTCTGTCGGACTAGAGGAAAACCCGGAAATTTTTATCAATCTCGAAAATCCCCGAGGACGCCTCGGACGGAACGTGAATAGTGGAAATGTACGGGGAAAAGAGGACCATTAGTCAGCCTAGTTCATGCCCTCCGCCCACAACCCTCTGAACAGGAAACACCTGGGCCTCATTAGTGCAGCTGGCATTTAAGCCAGAGAGTGACTTCTGCTCATCGCTGGATCTTGTGTGTGCCTCGCGTCAGTGCCGCCTAGTCCTGAGCAACTTTACCCTCGCATCTCAGCACATTCATTCTAACTTGTGTTTTCTTCTGCATATAGATCCCCTGGACCCAACCTTATGTTTCCTGAGTAGGATTCCTGTTTTGTGAGTGTATGGAGAGAGACTGATCTCGAGTGGAGGGTGTCTGAAGAGGAGCGAGTGTTTTTTCCCCTACCTGGATTCCCCGGACCCTTTTCCCTGTCACCGTTTTGTGTATAGCACTTCCCCTGCACTACTTGTATATACACTTGGTGTTACTGTAATAAAAACCCACTGTGTGCTTCTAAGCCTCTGAGTCCTGCATGTGAATCCTCAACCGAACCGTGACACACCAAGCAAGCCTGACTACCACAATAGCATGCAGCAACCCCAAACACACCTCTAGGCTGTGTAAGGGCTATTTGGTTAATAATGAGAGTGATGGAGTGCTGCACCAAATGGCCTGGCCTCCACATTCCCCTTACCTAAACACAATCAAGATGATTTGGGATGGGATGGACCACAGAGTGAAGATAAAAAGGCCAACAAGTGCTCAGCATCTCTGGGAACTACCTCATGAAGCTATGTGCAAAGCAGTAATCAAAGGGTGGCTATTTTGAAGAACTTAAAATATAACAATTTTTTTGAGTTATTTCACACTTTTTTGTTTACTACATAATACCATATGATTTCATTCGTTGTTGCACAATTCCTGATTGACAATGCCTGATTTTTGGTATTTAACGTTTTATAAATCTATATATTTAGCTTTTTTGTGATTGTATGGAGGAGTGCAATGGGTCTATGCGGTGTAACCCCTCGGTCCAAAGCAGGTTTCTCCCAAGGGAGACAATAGAAATTCATAGTTTTGATGCCTTTAATGAGAATCTACATTTTAAGTAGCCATGAAAATAAAGAAAGACAATTAAATGAGAAGGTGTGTCCCAACTTTTGGCTCGTAGTCTATATCACTCATGAGGAGAGTTACCACAATTAAAATGATGGTTCTGCTGAAAATCAATTATCTCTTCTTACTCAGTCTTAATAACTCCCCTATTATTTGGTTTAAGTCACTTGACTCAAACATCAAAAAAATTCATGAAAACACAAACCATGACGAATATGTTTCCAAACTCTACAGAAGCCAAAAACACAATGGTTTAGAGCTTCCAAATTTTTTATCAATAGTTCTTAGCTAATAAATTGTTGTACATTTCAAAATGGATCAATTCAAGCTCATCCTGCACTTTGTAGTTTTCCTAGAGTGCTTGTTCTAGATTCAACAAATATTTGACTTACCTTTCATTTGCTCCAATATTAAATATTATAACTTGGTAAAAAGCCTTAGGGTAAACTCTCCCCTGACAGCCTACTAGGAATCTTTGAAAGTAACAAGTTCTTTAATTATCCCATGTAAATTAATCTAAATTTGAGGCAAATGCCTAACATGCCCATGTGTAACAGAACTTTTGTAATTTCTCTATATCTAGGTTGTTTGTCCAACCCAAATTGCTTTCATAAACAAGTTATTGCTAAATAAAAACATAAGTGAGTTTAGCTCCTAAAACCCCACACACCAACACAAATCCCTATCCTGATGAGGACACACATGATCTTTCTCTTAGTATTTAGGTATGAACACAAAGCCAAAAACACAAAGCAAAGATGAAAACCGTCACAGAGAGACTTTAAAGTGATTCTACTATAGAAACATGAACAGGTACAAATGGAGACTGCAGCCCAAGTGCTCATCAGTTTGTTACTGTTGAAGTTCAGCAGCAGATGGCTTCACCGCAAATGATGGCTCACTTTATCACAGTGCTGGGCTGGGGTTAGCATGATGCAGCTGTTTCTGTCCTGGAACCAGTGTTGCCAACTCAATAAGGAAAATCGCTATTGGCTGTCCTAAAAGTCGCTAAATGACGTCATCGCCTGATTTGCATAATTGATCACGCCTATGTCATTGTAACAGACGCTGTAAGAGAGAGAAATAACATCATAAAAGAGACCTAAAGTGAGTAAAAAACAAACGAACACCCTAAACGCATTTAGAATATATTTTTGAACTACAAATTAAATTTCTTTTAGCAATTAATGTTTTTTAATGTCACAATTCCAACCCTCCTCCTTTATCCGGACTGGGGACCGGCAAAAGTGACTCGAAATAGGCACTTGGCGCAGTTACTTTTGTGTGTGTGTGTGTGTGTCTTTTTGAGTAGTTTTAAACCTTGTGACCCACAAAAAATAACGATAATGATAACGGTGTGTTCACACTGAATGCGATAGAGGCGGCCAGAGCGTCAGGTTTACATGTAAAGTCAATGGAAAAAGCGCGATGACACGCGATTGCGGGTCAAGCGAAAATTCGGAAGCAGATTTGCCTCGCGAAAACGCGTGAAACGGGCGTCAGTGTACCGCGTCTGGTGCGTTTGGCTCGCGAATAAAACCACGCGCGTCGGTTTTCGTGTTGCATTTTGTGCATATGCGCGTTTTGCGTCTACCGCTCGAGTTGGAAAAATCTGAACTCCAGCGTCAAATTGCGCCGCGATAACCAGTCAGGAGCCTGGTGACGTGGCTGTGACCTAGGTCAAAGGGGCAGATCCAGCCAAAGCCCTTTATGCTTTATTCAATATGGAGGAAAGGCTCATCAACGCCGTAGCAAACCAGCCAGAGCTGTAGGACACCAGCTGCTTTCTGTACGGAGACAGAAATATAAAGGACCGCGCTTGGAGGAAGATATGTGAAGAGATCAGGCAACCTGGTAAGTTCATTCATTTCTCTTTTGAAAGTTTTCACTGACCCGAGGAAGCCGCACAAAAGCTAGCATTTTCCCGCTATTTTCCCACTGATGTACAAATACCGTTCTGCTTTTATGCATGCTGTCATATAGGAATACATTTTGGTTATTAATAAACAGCACACAGTGGTCCCGCTCATCCGTCACTGCCTCGCTTTTTCGCTGATTTTTTTTTTTTTTTTGCACAGTACAGCATTGCATTCTGCAGCCTGATTGACAAATCTCCTCCGTGTCGTGTCTCCTGCGCTTGTCAAATTTATCATGTTTTGATAACCATCACGTCCAATAGATAAAACAGCACAAAAACACCCATAACTATGACCCTCAGAGTTCTGACTGGGTTGTATAGGATCAAATATTTATTTTACGGTCATAAAAAAATGAGAGGCTATAAAGTGCATGGCGAGGGGCTAGTTATTCTGACAACCCCTGCTGCAATAAATGAGGGACCACTGTATATACTTTCTCTATGATTATTGTATTCAACCTGTTAACATTTAATATTGTCTTGATAGAACCAACTGATTCTGCAGCAGAGCATCCCCTGTTGCTTCTCCTGGCTCCCCAGTCCCTGGTCCCTCGGCTCCTGCTGCTGCACCCACAGGTATGTACAGCAAGCACTGATAACTTTTTACTCGGTGGGATTCCCTTGTGATCACCTTTACTAAATATCTACAACCAATCTGATTATATCCTGTTTTTTTTTTTCAATGTTGAAAATCAAAATCTAGTAGCAGCCTTCTCATTTCTTTGTGTTTTGTGCTGTTTTACAGGCCCACAGAGGAGGACCGCTCCGAGGCAGATGAGGGACGGGTCCCAGGAAGGTCCATCGGCGGTGGAGCTGGCCATCCTGGTGTCGCCAGTCTCCAATGGAGCATGTCCTCCTCAGCCTTGTTCCTGCTCTGGAGAGCAGCTGGGTCCTTTTTATTCCTGTCTCTCTGTAAATACTTATATTTTATATATTTATGTTTAATGTTTTTCTGTTTGAAAATTTTAATATTATTTCAAATAAATTTTTATAATGGCTAATGTCTCAGTTCTACTACACAGCAAATGTTGGCACACGACTTGACACATGTAGAATTTATTTCATATTATACTAATGACAAAATATACTAATACAGTGG
Organism: Oreochromis niloticus; assembly: GCF_001858045.2. Lineage (NCBI taxonomy): Eukaryota > Metazoa > Chordata > Actinopteri > Cichliformes > Cichlidae > Oreochromis > Oreochromis niloticus. The sequence continues at coordinate 21,796,767 of NC_031967.2, forward strand.
GATGCAAAAGTTTGGGCAACCTTGTTAATAGCCATTATTTTCCTGTATAAATTGTTGGTTGTCACAATAAAAAATGTCAGTTAAATATATCATACAGGAGACACACACAGTGATATTTGAGAAGTGAAAAGAAGTTTACTGGATTTACAAAAAGTGTGCAATAATTGTTTAAACAAAATCAAGCAGGTGCATAAATTTGGGCACCACAAAAAAAGAAATGGAATAAATATTTAGTGTATATCAATGTGTGTGTCTATGTGATATATGGGGTGCCTTTGTCTGGATGTGCTTCCCATCCAGAGCTCCACAGCAGAGAAGGAAGTTCCAGCGCTCCTGGAATCCCTCTGTGATGGACCGCCAGTCTCCAGGTGAAGGCACAGCCATGAAGTCGTCCACTAGACAGTCCCAGATGGCCGTCGCTACCTGGGGGGTGATCTGGCACACTGTGGACACACCGACTCTGAAACTGAACGCGATGGTCCTGAAGGAGTCCCCGGTGGCAAGGAACCTGGACAAAATTGTTCAAAATTAGTATTATGTGTACTGCAGTTACAAAATACATTATTCAAATTCCAAAATACTTTTGTGATGTCAGATTTAAATTACAAAACATAAATCTTACATAAAACATTATGTAATTATAAGGATAATTACATAACATATAATAGATATAATATAAAACAGTCAGTTGTGTTTTGTTTTAACTTTAACATATCATAATTTGATTGGTAGCAACTTTTACCCCTACAGTGAGCCAATCACTCATAATTCATAGACATGTCAATCAGGTAGGAATGAAGTAAGACATTAATAGAAATAAAGAGTTGTATGTTGACATGTAGCCCTTTCCTTGCTTAAATCATTGTTAATATTTTTGAAAAATTAACCTGTGATAAGACAGCTTATCAAGATAGAATATGCTAGATAGAACCATATAACTAAAGATGAACCAAACTGTTCACAATTTTATCTAACTCTCAGTTTTAAGAAAGGCTGGTGACCCCTGTTATAGAGTCTGACAGCTGCAAGGATTATATACAAATATTCAACTATACCAGAATTAAAGCAGGTCTAAATAAAAAAAAGGAGTGAGTATCACTACAAAGATTACCAACAGTGGTCCTCATACCACAGTTTGATATCAGCAAACACTGAGAGCATACACTGATAGACACCACAGCCATGCTATCATTGCAAACACTGATAACAGCATAAATCGAATTAAATCGGGAATTGATGAGAATTGTCGAGTATCACTAGAAATATTATAAACAGTCGTCTCCGTACCACAGTTTGCTATCAGTAAACACTGATGGCATTCACTGTTAGCATACCACATCCATGTTAGCAGCGTATAAACAATAGTTTAGCATATATTAGCACAGGTATCAATAAAGGACTACCGTATTAAACTCTTACTTACCGCAGGCACATGGACAGGCGCTCTGCAGGTGGGATTGAGCGCCTGTAGTTGGTGTCTAGGCGGGCGATTCTGGGATCGATGCGGGACAGCAGGTCCTCAAACTGGGCGAATGAAAGACGGTGATATCGCTGAAATCGGCCGTCATCCAGGCGCAGCTCCTGGAGCAAGTGGTGAAACTCACCAAACTCTTCACGCCTCTGGAGGACCTGATGTACCCAGGTATAGCGAGGACGTCCTTAACGCCGCTGCTCTGCTCTCCACAGTAAATAGAGAAGGAAGACTCTCTTCAAACGCTAGCTCGACAGCTGCCGTCTAGCAAAGATACCGACTGGCACAACTTCCTCCCACATTTCCCATTCACGCGCGTCAAAATATGCAATTTTGAGGCGTGATTGATTTTTGTTGCACACGCGTTGAGGTGCGAATGTGCACGCGTCAAATTAGGGGCGTTTGGGGCGTTTTCGCTCGCGTCTATCACGTTCGGTGTGAACACACCATAAGAAAAATAAACAGGGCAAATATGGGATGTCTGTTAAATAAAGTTTTTAGATGGATTTTCTACCTTTCAACTTGTCTGTTAAATGACTTGCAGAGACCTGAAAGTTGCCTCAGAGCAATCTGCCTCATAAATCTAATTTCATTTTGTTGCCAGTGTGAGGTTATTATCACGTGCTAAATCAAGTTTCTAATGCTCTATGGAGCATTAGAAACTTGTGGCTGTGGAGTGAAGGAAAGCTAAAGGCTTCCAAAAATATCTTTCCTCTGAAGTGTTGTTTTTAAAAAAGCTGTACTTTGGGTTAAAGTAGTTCAAGTAGAAGGTTTTTAAAGGGTTCATGCTCTTCAATGAATTGTGACGACAGGCTATCAGAACTTTCTAGATAAAAAAAATGTGAAAAATGTTTCCTGTGATACGCAGACTAAAAATGTATGTTGTGCTTTGGGAGATAGTCTGCACGGATATACTCACAGTTTAACGTTAACATAGCTATTGGTTTTTGTATTATTTTTAATACAGAGATACACATGTTAATGTGATCTCTGGTCTCCCACTCAGAAACACAGGTCTCCAAGTGTCCAGCATTCAGACGGCTACCTGAGGACACTCTTCGTGTGAGAGAAAATCTGCTCACACGGATATGTAGAGCCAAATACTGTCAATCTGCAATGTTCTGAAGACAGTTAAACTTGTCAGGTAGTGATGTCCAGCAGGTGAAAATGCAAGCTCCATGAACGCGCACAGTTATGGATTCCAGCTGCGTTCGTAGTTCTGCAAACTTTGACCCCCACAGGGTCGAGCTTTTCAGTTCAATCAGGTGCATTTCGATGTCCTCTGTGTCCAGTCAGTTAATGCGAGACAAATCCAGCTGCTCATTAAAGCTTTCTGGTTTGATCAGAAAAGAAAACATCGGTCCATACACTTGAATGTCCCAAAAAACACATTGTGAATTCTGTCTCGAGTCTACGGATGTATCCGTGTATTTCCGCTGTGCTGATGCTGTGGAGCGGACAGCTTCTGAAGCATTTGAAGTGTCGGAATGTGGAAATTTCATAATCGCTTGAAAAAACTGCCAGCTAGCAACGTCCCTCTCACCGGGAGGCTAAGTTATTTTTAGCCAATTACAAGTTGAATCTGGTAGTTGAGATACCGTCATTAAGAAGTGGCACAACTAATGTGTCTATGCAAGCTAATTTGCGATGTGTACCGCTGGCTCGTCCATTTATTTTTTAATTCACCTTCTCAGATTAATTCACTGCGTGTCATGCCCAGGGCTGGACTGGGACAAAAAATTGGCCAGGGCATTTTGACTAAAGACCGTAAAGTTTGTAAAGTTTGTGGTCACATGACCGGAATTTGGTTGAGGGCACAACCATGGCATTGTGGAGCTAGCATGGATACATGGCTACAGATGCATCTACAGCCTAAACGTTAATGTTATTCTGCATGTGGTCCAAGAGGCGCACACGGTATGGTTTCATGTATATTGTTTGTATAATGTTGCATACGTGCAATTACACTGATAATAAGAGGACATTTTAGTGATATCCATTATTTTGCATTTTTTCTGTTCTGCTTGCACAAGACTGTTTATGGACACTGATATGAGAGACTGATAACCTCAAAACATTTGTGTTGTAAACTTTGTGTTTCGTCAGTTTTCACGGTGTCTGTAGACAATAAGAGTGAGAGAGAAATAAATTTCCGAAGACATCAGTATGATGCGTGGCCATTCTTTGTTGGACCCCTGTAGTTACACACTAAAATGTCCTCTTATCACCAGTGTAGAACAAGTATGCAACATTATACAAACAATGTGCATGCCAAAAGTCTACTCTGTGGCTCTATAAAACAATATAAACAGAAATTAAGCATTAAGAATATATATTTATTTCGTAACAAGATCTACACAATAGAGCGAATGACTGTAAATCTGCAATTAAAAGTGGAGAGTTTCCATCATAGGCGTAACTGTGTCACATTGTACTTGAGTGATAGAAGGATATTGGTTATTACCATTAACGATACTGTAATAGAACAGTAAGAAAATGCTATGCTTTTACAGGGTTGATATGGTATTGTCATGAATTACTCTTTTGGTATTTGTTTTTGAATTGATCTTTTTTTCCTTTTCTTTATTTTTTATAATTTTAAACTGAGAATTCCTATGTCTCCTATGTCAGTGAATATTGTCTTCCTGTGTTAAAAATAAAACAAGAACTAAATAAAAGGTTTAAAAAAAAAAAAAAAAAATTAGGGCTGGGTATCGTCACTGGTTTCTAGAGTTGATACGATTCAACCAGGTCCTGATTTGATTCGATCAACTATTTCGATTCGATTTGAATCAGGGAAATTTTGCCTCAAATTTTGCCTCTGGCTTTTTATAGCAGATAAGCTTAAAAATATTCTGCAGTAGAACAAAAACTGAAGAAAACAATGAATCAACATAAACATTACCTGATGCTACTGAAGTAAAGCAGAGCAAAGTTACAGAAGTTTTATTAGAGACAGAGCCAAGCATTTTGAAATTTTGGTATAATTTTAAAAAGTTTACATTTCTTTGATATTGAACAGCAGAAATGAGGCTTTCTTTTCGGAAGTGATTTAAAAAACAAAAAACCCCAAAAACAAAACAGTGGCCAACAGCACTGAACACAACAGTAGACTGGTGGGTAATAAGCAAGCGAATAATGCAGAAAATTTAGATTTTTTGGGTGGGGAAACTGTTCTTGAAGTACACTGAGAGGGGGAGAGAGCTTTGCAGGAAGTGTGATTTATATCATGGTGGAAGCAAAATAGAAAAGTAAGATCAAATTCATGACGATGTTTATGTGAAGCGAAATGTGAAGCTTAGTTCGGATCTTCTTTTGCTGCTGGTTCATGAAATTTGGTTGGAGAGTGATGAAACCCAAAGCTTCAGAATGTAGCGCAAAAAAAGATGTAAACACAAAGCACGGCCCCGACGCTGTGAGCTTTCAGTCCCAACGGCATTACCGCGTACATGTCGTCCGATGAGAAAGCCGATATTCTCACTGATTCTGATGCAATGGGTCAGCGCTTTGTGTTTACATCTTTGTGCAGAATCTGTGTACCTGCTCTCATTTGCCGTTTTAGTTGTTTGGTGGTTGTTGTAGTTTTGTGAGGTTTAACCTGAGATTTTGGCATTTCTGGCAAAATACATTTATATTTAAAAATTGATTCAGTTGATGTTTTTCACCGTTACCTAAATGCAGAGTAATGTAATTTGATATTTTGTCCGAGTTTGCTGAAGGTTAAACCAATTGCTCCCCTTTTTTATTTCTCTTCTTTTCTTCTTCCGAATTCTACCCTGCTGATGCAACTCTTTATATAGCGATTTATTGTTACGTGCTAAGGTTCTTCATATATGAGGGCTGGTCGCTACTTTGCTATGAACTGAAAGGGAGCAGACATAAGTTCAATGTTATCAGACCTCACTCCACGGATGTCACCGACGTTAACTATCGAGGGATTCGGGGGACGGAAGGAGGTGTCGCTGTTGCCGCACAACAACCAACACATAAACTATGCCATAGTCATTTTGTGTAAACTCATAGCTGTAGAGAGGAATAACAACGACGCTCAGTACTTGTTCCCTTATGCATTAGTGCTGAGTTTGCATGGTTACCTTTGTTTACGTGCATTATCCGTTTACCTAATGTAAAACATATGGCTAATTTAACAGTGATATCTCTAAATGTTAAAGGGCTGAATTCGGCCTTTAAATGTGCCAGCATCCTTGATTACCTACATAGGCAGAAAGTGGATATAGCGCTGCTGCAGGAGACCCACCTCAGATCAGTGGATGTGAGGAAAATGCAAAATAAATACTATAAAGCTATTGTAGCTTCAAGTGATGGTTCTAAAACTAAAGGGGTTATGATATTGATGAAGCGTAATACTAATATACAAGTTGTGAAAATTATATCTAGCTTATCGGGGAGGTGGGCGTGTTGGTGCACTATACTACAAGGGGAAATAATTGCATTTATATCGGTATATGGGCCAACCACTCATGAAGTAAATTTCTTTCCATTGCTGACTAAAGAATTGTTGAGTTTGAATGATTACGCTCTGATAATCGGAGCTGACATGAATACCTTTTTGGAGCGACACATGAATAGGTGTCATCATACCTTATCAGCAACTCAAGCGATGTCATCTGAGGTCTTAGGTGCCTTTATCAATGCCTTGAATTTGAACGACGTTTGGAGAGTACTGAACCCAACTGCTAAGGATTTTATGTTTTAATCTGCACTCCATAAAATGTCTTCAAGAATAGACTATATATTCAGTTCTGCTAAGCTGGTCCAGTGTGTTCAATCAGTTAATATCCTCCCAAGAAGTCTATCGGACCACAATCCAGTAATTGGTCGGTTTAATTTTTTCCCTGCTCGATGCAAACCAAACAGATGGCGATTTAATGTCACGTTTTTGCAGAACAAAGAATTTATCAATCAATTAAGACCCAAACTGGAGGAATTTATCGGGATTAATGCTGGTAGCGTCCCTAATCCTATGTACATTTGGGCTGCCATCAAGGATTTCTTGAGAAACAATTCTATTTGGTTTTCCTCATATTGCAAAAAACAAAGAGAAGGTGACATAAAATGCCTAGAATTAGAATACTGACTATTAGAAAATGAGCTTAATCTCAGATACTCTGAAGGGAAGGATCTTGAATTGAAACTTAAACAATCTGAATTTAAAAACCTGTTTAAACAGAGAGTAGAATATCTAATGCATATAACTAAACAGAAATGTTACTCAGAAGGTAGTAAACCAAACAGACTTCTAGCTATGAAAATTAAACAGCAAGAACATAATATAAACATCCCTGCTGTTTTTGGAGCACATAGGAAATTACTGCCCTCACCCCCAGAAATCGCTGATACCTTCAGAATTTATTTTTCCCAGTTATATTCATCTGAATGCTCACCATCTGAGGAAGAACTGGGAGATTTCTTTGATTCCATTCACCTACCTTTCCTTTCTCCAGAAGACATAAAAACTCTAGATTCTCCCATCCCCATGCAAGAGCTACATGACGCCCTCAAATTTACTAATAAAGGTCACTCACCAGGTATTGACGGTATACCCTCTGAGTTACATTTGGCATTTTGTGATTTATTAGGGCCACTATGGTTAGAGGCAGTGAACTATGCTATCGATAAGGATGCATTTTTAAAAATCCTTAATATAGCTATAATAACAGTCCTGCCAAAGCCTGGTAAGGATCCTCTGGAGTGCAGTAACTATCGACCTATTTACTTGATAAATGCAGACATCAATTATATGCTAAGGTATTAGCTGTATGCCTGAGGAAGTGTTGGGTAAGCTGATTCACAGTGATCAAACTGGCTTCATGAAAGGCAGGTTAGCCTCTGACAACATCAGGCGGCTCCTCCATATTACTGATGAATCTAGTAGGTCCTGATCTCTGATTGGTCTTTTCTTTATGGACGCCCAGAATGCGTTTGACAGAGTGGAGTGGAGGTTTTTATGGAAAGTACTAGAAAAATTTAACGTCGGCCCAAAATTGATTAAGATGATAAAAGTTTTATACACCGAGCCATCAGCCAGTGTCTGTATTGGTGGAATTCCCTCGCCTACATTTAGCATATTTCGTGGGACAAGGCAGGAACGTCCACTCTCCCCACTCCTATTTAACCTTTTTCTAGAACCCTTAGCACTGTCAATACGTCAAAAACAACACCTTTGTCCCCGTCTCTATAGGGTGTACAAAACACCATATTTCATTGTATGCTGACGATGCCTTGGTATACATGACGGATATCCAGTTGACCTTACCCACACTATTGAATATAATAGATACTTTTGGTAAGCTGTCAGGTTTTAAGATTAACCTCAGGAAATCTGAGTGTGCCATCTATAGCCTCTATTTTTAAAAACAACTATTGTGATATTCTAAAAAAGATAGAAAAGGACGTTAATAGATGGACGCCCCTGCACGTGTCAGTGCCAGCTCGGATCACTGTAGTTAAAATGAATGTATTACCAAGAATTAATTTTATAAGTTCAATGCTTCCTTTAGCCCCCCCAGTCGACTACTGGAAAAAAAGTGGACTCCCTGCTCAAGTCATTCCTATGGAATAACAGGCGTTCACGTATAAAGTGGGATATATTACAAAAATCCAGACCAGAAGGAGGATGGGCAGTCCCAAACTTCAAACTATATCATTTGGCGTTCATGTTGAAACATATCAGGCAATGGTTGGATCCCGATGCAATGGCCTCATGGTTGGACATCGAAAAACACCTTGTAACCCCGATCAGACTACAAGACTTTCTTTTCTCTGGGATATCACTTAAACAGTGCTTGTTGCGATGGGGGCCCATAATTTCGTATTTATTGAAATCATTCAGACAGGCGGAAAAGTTCTTAGGTGGAGTGACAAAGTGGCACAAGCACACCCCTTTATGGCAAAATTATCACTTGCTAACTGAGTCCAAAACCTTCGCTAAAGGCCCATGGGCTCAAAGCCCTATCCAGGTGTTAGAGGATTTAAATAGTTCAAATTCAATGCGCAGTTTCCAGGAGCTGGTTACTTGTTATAGAGTCCCACAGCAGTCCCTATTTCATTATTTTAGATTACGCTTGGTACTCAAATGGCATAATATTCAGTGGAGAGACATTTTAAAATTACACCCAGTTGTAGAGCTGGTGCAAAACTCACCTAAGAGACTAGTTTCATTTATCTACATGAATCTATTAAAGCAGCTAAGATCGCAGGAACTTTCCATTAAAGAATGGCAAAAAGATCTGGCGGACCAACAGGATAAGATAGCCTGGAACACAATCTGGGCCAAATCCAAATTACCATCAGGGTGTACACCTCACCCCTGGCGTCGTTGCCCACCTCTCAATTTTAAATACACGTAGACATTGAGGGCTAGCAGGAGGGGCTATGCGCTTACCTGCTGCTCTGGCAGGTAGCTCCATGTCCTCCTGGGTTTTAAATGCACCTTAGAACACACATACATCAACACTACATATGAGCGGGTGGAGGGAGGTTTGGAGTCTTCACACACCCCCGTTCTCTGCGGCCTGCTGGAGCTGGGGGGCTGGGAGGAGGAGTTGGCCGTCCGACTGGGGTCTGGAATGTGGGGCCTCCCTGCTGCTACGGAGTCAGGGCGGTCTGCTTCTCCCCACCGCAGGGAAAAGGGTAACACCACCTTGGTCTGGGTGCAGTTTCCCCCTCCAGGGGCAAGGGTACCCAGACCCGGTTCTTAGAGTACGCTTGGGGAGAGTGATTGTGTGTACAGCGTCTCTTTATGTCTGTCTCCACGTTGGTTGAGTGTGGAATAATTGCTTATGAGAGCATGAGGGTGGGAATGGATGTTTGTATCTGTGTGTGCCTGTATGTCTGTGTCTATATGTCAGGTTGGGTATCAGACGCCACCTCTCTGGGGACATCTCAGGCCCTCCAAGGTTTGGAGGCCTATCTCCCCCACCACTTCCCCTGCCGGTGGCGGACGCCCTCAGACATCGGTGCGTTGGTGGTTCTGTGTGTCCGGGGGTGGGCGCCCAGGTACACACCGGCTCACTCCTTGGCGGCTGCTTATTGGGGCCTGGAGCCTGGGGCTCGCTCGGGCCACTTCGGAGGCGGGGTGCCCTCGGCCTCTCGGCCCGGAGCTCGGTCACTCAGGCACAGCTGGCTGCCGGCGGAGCTCACGGGCACGTCACTGCAACCCCCCTGACTTCTGCTCCGCGGCTGCTGAGTCACCCCTCATCTGGGACTCTCCTCAGCTCTTTCTGGGACAGTGACGCGGCTGCCCCTCTGTTGGTCTTCCTTGGTCTCTTGTGTTCTGGGGGCCTCTGGATGTCTGGAGTTTTGATCTCCTCCATACCTGCGTCATGCCCTGGAGGACGGGGCAGTGGCCCCCCCACACCATCTAGCAGATCATTACATGAAGGAACCTTTTAAAAAAAAAAAAAAACCAAGCGCGTCCATGCTCACAGGTGTACACACAGGTGATCACACACAAACTACACCCTTTTTGGCTCTTACCTCAAAGCACACTGTGCGCTGTCGATCTTACGTGCTGCACAATAATGTTTAATATTTAGTATTTACTGTCATATTCCCATAGATCATTGTGATGATGTTTATTACTCTCGTTTTCTTCTGCTTGCTTTCTTCTTTCTTTCTCAACAGGTGATCCAGGTGATCGATATATGTATTTTTTGTCTGCTTATTCTGTTGGTTTTTGGTTTTTTGCCCTTTTTCCCCGTCCCTCTTCCCCACTGTTTTTCTTTACCTCTTTCTTTCTCCCCTTTCCTTCCCCCAGTCAAGTCTGTCCCGTATTCAGCAAGTGAAAATAAAATAAACAATAAAAGGTGAATCAAATGGACCATTACGGCAAGGCTGGGATGGTCCATTTGGTAAAGTAAATCCGTTGGGCATCTTTCTTCGCCTTTAGACAATAATTCTGATGGCAAAAGAGCCAAACGGGACAGGTTAAAAAAAAAAAAAAAGAATGGCAAAAAGATCTGGCGGACCAACAGGAGAAGATAGCCTGGAACACAATCTGGGCCAATGTCGCCAGTTCATCAAAGAATCCCGGCCACCAATTTATCCATTATATGTCATCGAACCTACTTAACTCCTCAGAAGAGATTCCAGATAAAAATAACCTCTCATCCTTACTGCACATTCTGCTCGACTGCTACTGTTGGAACCTTAATGCACTCTCTATGGGACTGTCCTGATGCGTTTTTATTCTGGGGCAAGGTAATAAAGCTATTGTCATCTCTGACAAATATCAGTCTTCCTGTTGACCCACTGCTACATCTTCTGCTTGATGATTCTAGGCTTCCAATGACAATGAAAGCACGCAAATTGTGACTGGCAGGCATGACTGCGGCCAAAAAACTAGTGGTTCAGAGGTGGCTACCACCACATAATCTCTCGGTGAAACACTGGTTACATGTCTTTTTAGATATCTTGTACTTAGAACTATCCTCAGCTAGGGTCAACCATGCAAACCCCTCAACAGTCCAAAACTGGCTAAAGGGAATTAGAGAGACCAAAAGGTTGCTCAGAAATGTGCAAAAGGGAGTTAATACATGTTATTCTCTTTTTGTTTTAAATCACTGATCTATTGTACCTTTCTCCTTGTTTATTAGGTTAACCAGACCTTCCCAAAGTGTGGGGCACGCCCCTAGGGGGGCGCAGAGCCATTGCGGGGGGGGGGGGGGGGGGGGCGCGGTATGAAAAGGAAAAAACAAAACCAAAAAAATCAATGCTTGGACACTGCTAGCACTGGCCGCCTCCACAAACGCAAATCAGGAGATGAAGCATCGCTGAATATGTTTCCAAACCAACTTCATTCTTAGCCAAAGACAGGAAAATATGCTGAAGCATATCTTCCCTTTGGTTTCACCTGCACAAGTGCCAAGGTAGGTCTCCCCTGTATAATTAGTTTTCCCTGCATCAGGAGCACGCGCTGGGCTCTCCAAATCATGGACAAACAGAATCCCACATTCTTGATTTTTAGTTCACAAACACTTCTTGTAATGACACTCCTGACATTTTGGAGATGTTAGCTCTTTGTACAGTAAAGTTACAGCGGGATACAAATGATATCAGGCTGATCCTGCCACGATTTGTTCCCCCGGTTCAAAGCACGGACAAACAGTATCCCACAGCTGCATTTTTCTTGTAAAACAAAGGGGGGCCCAGCAAAAAAAGTTTGGGAACCACTGGGTTAACCTGTAGTGTCATCCGGTCTTTAAGTAATGACATGACGAATCCTGATTCCGGGCCTAAACTAGTCTGTGTTTAATATGGCTTTATGTTTTGTACTTTCTTCTTCTTTAATCTCAAAAAGCTCCTAAAAACAGTCAGTGATCACTGTTGGCCTCTCTCGGCTTTTATTACTGCTAATCATTTTAAAGCTCAGTTTTTAAAACCTTACGATGTAACTACAGCCCAGTCCATGCAGCAGTATGTGAATGTCCAACCTCGTATTGTGGATGGATTGTCTCAGTTGTTCTCCTGGCTGAAGTTTGGTCCGTTTACAGCATCCTGCCATACAGTTACATTTGTTCTTGACCACCGAGACTCCTCACGTTAACTTTTATAGAGTGGAAAAAAAAATTAGCGTGTTTATATTATGCTAACATAGCTGTGTCGCTAGCGGTCACGTAGCACATCGTTATATACCAGCTAGCCAAACTTCAGTAACCCTTCAAACGTCACTGCTGTGTAGTTTCCTGTCTTCATTTATGTCGGAAGTGATAGCAGAGCTGTACATTTGAATTTGTTTCTAAAATCCCTCAGTCAGGACATGGTATATGGTATTTAGATGGAAGCTAGCAAGCTAACTTCCTGCTAATTTCTAACTCCGTTAAATGTCATAAATTCCGTTTACATGGAAGCCTGATTGTTAAACTCAATTGTTACACCTGGTAGAGCAGAACGCTGATCCTTTTATTACAGATGAAAGACTTAAGACAGTTTTTCAACTCTTAGGCTACGTTCACACTGCAGGCGAAAGCGCATCAAATCCGATTTTTTCACCCCTATGCGACCCGTATCCGATCTTGGTATGACCGTGTGAACGGCACAAATCCGATATTTTCAAATCCGATCTGGGTCACTTTCGTATGTGGTACTGAATCCGATACGTATCCGATGTTTTAGAAAGCGACTGCTGTGTGAACGGTCAAGTCGCATTAAATCCGTCTTTTACGTCACTGACACAAGACAGACGCCAATTATCAGCGCCGGAGAAGCACCCGATAGGACATCGCGAATGATTTCCTACCATCCGGTGAAACTGTTGGGAAGACAACGTTGGAGAAATGTGAACATTTTATTTTTACTGTATTTTCTGCAGATTCTGACAGAAATCTGCAACTATCCTTTGAAGCACCGCTCCTCTAAAACAGCAAAAAGGATCATTATTAGGTCATCTACATTATTATGTAAATAACAAAATAACTTAAAGCAAAAAATCTGGAAACATAAAGTCCGAAGTCTTTATATTAAGGGCCATCAGTCAAACAATATTGTTTGCTCTGGGTCTAAGCAGAGCGAGTTGTGTGTGACATCTTCTTTTGCGCATGCGGGCCGCTTTGAGCGTTCACACTGGAGAGCATTTGATGTCGCATTTTATGTGTAGTGTGAACAAGCAGACAAAAAAAATCGGATTTGATCAAAAAATCGGAATTGAGCATTAAGACCTGCAGTGTGAACGTAGCCTTAGTGCCACAGTGATCGTTTGATTTATGGACCTGCAGCGGAGTTAAGCCCAGACACGGCTAGTGACGTCAGACTCAAAGACCGGATTGGAATGTCATGGTTATGCTGCAAATGTGATATGTGTTGGTAGGGAGGGTGGGTATGGGGAGGGGGAGAAAGGGGACTTAAGGTCTGGGGTAATGTTCTCGGGAAACCCAATATATTATATGTTTGTGGTGTTTTGTATAAGACAGTTTCCCTTTGTTCTAAAAGCAAATAAATATTGCATTATAAAAAAAATTGATTCAGGATTTTAATGAATCGATATTGGTTTATTAAAGCAAGAATCGATTTTAATCGATAAATCGATTATTGAAACCCACCCCTACTGTGAATGTGTAATTATCCACCTTTGGTTGTAATTAAACGCAGAACCTGGTAAGGACCAGACAACTGTTTTATAATGTCCTGATAGGTAAAACCTGTATTTAAAAAAGTGGGTACTGCATAAAGCAAACCACTTACCCTCTTCCTGGTGACTGCTTTGGTTTTGATAGTCATCTGAAATAAAATGGTGATCATATTGGTCAAATGGTGGCTATTGAGAGTTCGTTTAGATAGTTTAGAGAGTGACTGTTAACCACTAACCTGTTCCAATAGTGCATGTCCAGCTGGTGGCCTTTTCTTTCCTTTTCTTTTTTTCACATTCAAGTTTTAGTGTCAAGTTCCTGAAGTCACTTGTGTAATTTCTAATGACCACCTCAAAGAAATTATTGTTGCTCCACTCTAATGTGAGTTGTCGTTTCTGCAGCGACAAAATTTTGAAGAATTTGAAGATTTCGTGCGTTTCTATGTTATGGTGCAATGAAAATAAGTCGTATAACATAATCCATACATCTGGGCAGATTTCTGCTGTGTCTGAGTCCGTTGACAGGTAGAAATTACTGTCCAGCTGTAAAGGCTTTGTAGGACTTGGCTTTCTGATTTTTCTAAATCCATCAGATTTCTCTTCTTTCTCTACTCCCTGAAAGAAAGAAATCAGATCATTGCTGACATATAAGAAATGGTTAAAATATTTGGAAAACGTGTATACTGAGATGAAAAAAAAAAGAAAGATTTGACTAATGGTAGACAATCAATGTAACTGAATAGTTAAATGCCCTGTAAGCAAGGAAGGAAGAAAATGCTTTCATTAAAAATTGTGCAATAAAATATTAATTAGTAAATTCATTTACCAATTAATATTCATTTTCTTTTACTTTGACATGAGTAAAAGTTATGCATTATTTGTAAATTTAATGGAAAATAAAGAATTATAAATACATAACTGTGAATAATGAAACCATTAATAAATACTTCAAATAAAAAAAAGGATCATACAAAAAAGTCTAAATAAAAATGTAATTTCAAAAACTATTATCAAATTCCAAATTAAACAGATTTTTAAAATCTTTTCAAAAATGTAATTTAAAAAAGGAAACAATACATGCATTAAGCTAATGGCTGTTTGTGGCTAAAGCTCTGAGCACATGTACTGTATATGAAGAATGTGAAGGGAGTGAAATGGAGAACTGCACCTCAGAGTGTGTACCTGTGGACTTAGCTTAACCACATTTTGCAACTCACTAACATGGCTAAACTAGCATCACAGCATGTAGCCCCTCTCTTTCAAACTCATGATAGCTTGCAAAAATCTTATGTCTCAGCAATACGAGGTAGCTAATGTTCATTGCTCTTCACAAATAAAGTTCAATTTGAGCCCTTGGATAAAAGTCTGTGCATAAAAATGGCTATAACTTTCAAATTTTCCTAATTATCAAATAATTATAGCCAAAACTCTTCATTCGTTGCCATGTAACAATATACTGCCTTGTTGATATTTTTGCCCCATTTCTTTTTCTGTAACATTTCTGCAACATGTGACATCATATTACCTGTTGTAATGAAGGATCACATGGGACCAGGTAAACATGCAGCGTGAGGCCAGTTCTTACTCTCATGTATATTAACACATCTGCAAAAATCTTTACAGAGATGCCCAGTTTCTTTAGGAACATGGCTCCTCTTGGAGAGAAGTTTGGATTCTTTAACTTCACATGGGATGATGTCACTTCAGACACTTGCTCCAAAAATTCTCCACAACTGTCCACATGCAGAACTCTAAATAAGTCTGACAATGCAGCATTTTTACCTGCAAAATACAAACATTCATGCATATAAATATCTCCATATCCATAATAGGAAATAAAATCTGGCCAAATTTGTTAACCCTAAGTGCTGTAAGGGTTAACAAATTTGATGCTGTAACTAAGTTTAAGAATATAATCCACCCATATAATCCAATATTCTTCAATGCCCTGTATAAACACAGAGCAGAGCAGCTACCTGAACGCTACTCCAACAGAGGTCGATTATCTTGTTAATAATTTTACCTCCTCTCTACATATGACACCAGATACTGTAGAGGAAATGGCGTTTCACAAATTTAGAAGATCATCATTTAGCCTGGAGAAATAGTGGTTGTAGTGTTGCTTTATAAGAAAGCCCTCCGCAAAGCCAGAACATCTTACTACTCATCACTGATTGAAGAAAATAAGAACAACCCCAGGTTTCTCTTCAGCACTCTAGCCAGGCTGACAAAAAGTCAGAGCTCTGCTGAGCCAACCATCCCTTTAACTTTAACTAGTAATGACTTCATGAACTTCTTCACAAATAAAATTTTAATCATCAGAGAAAAAAATACCAATAATCATCCCACAGATGTAATATTATCTACAGCTACTTTCAGTACAATTGATATTAATTTTGAGTCTTTTTCTCCAATTGATCTTTCTGAGTTAACTTCAATAATTACTGCCTCCAAACCATCAACGTGTCTTTTAGACCCCATTTCTACAAAACTGCTCAAAGAAGTCCTGCCATTAATTAATTCTTCAATCTTAAATATGATCACATGTATGATCATATGTACCACAGGCCTTCAAGCTGGCAGTAGTTAAACCGTTACTTAAAAAGCCATCTCTAGACCCAGCTGTCTTAGCTAATTATAGGCCAATCTCCAACCTTCTTTTCATATCAAAAATTCTTCAAAAGTAGTTGTCAAACAGCTAACAGATCATCTGCAGAGGAATGGCTTATTCAGTCAGGTTTCAGAGCTCATCACAGCACAGAAACAGCTTTACTGAAGGTTACAAATGATCTTCTTATGGCCTCTGACAGTGGACTCATCTCTGTGCTTGTCCTGCTAGATCCTAATGCAGCGTTTGATACTGTTGACCATAATATCCTATTAGAGTCTATTATCCGATTAGAGCACGCTGTAGGTATTACAGGTACTGCACTGCAGTGGTTTGAACCATATCTATCTAATAGACTCCAATTTGTTCATGTAAATGGAGAGTCCTCTTCACACACAGGTTAAATATGGAGTTAAACAGGGTTTAGTGCTAGGACCAATTCTGTTTACGTTATACATGCTTCACTTAGGCAATATCATCAGAAGACACAGCATACATCTTCCCTGCTATGCACATGACACACAACTTTATCTATCCATGAAGCCAGATAACACACACCAATTAGTTAAACTGCAGCAATGTCTTAAAGACATAAAGACCTGGATGACCACTAACTTTCTGCTTCTAAATTCAGATAAAACTGAGGTTATTGTACTCTGCCCTGAAAATCTTAGAAATATGATATCTAACCAGATATGTGCATTCTCAGGATATGTCCTTCAAAACATATTAAACAAATATGTAGGACTGGTTTTCTTCCATTTGTGCAACATCTCTAAAATTAGAAATATCCTGTCTCAGAGTGATGCTGAAAAACTTGCATTTATTAATCTAGGCTTGACTACTGTAATTCATTATTATCAGGATGTCTTAAAAACTCCCTGAAAAGCCTTCAGTCAATCCAAAATGCTGCAGCAAGAATACGGACAGGGACTAGAAAGAGAAATTGTTAGGTTTAACGTATGTGTTGTAGATTGCCATTTAAAAAGCCAGAATGCTTCTGTTTGCTATCTATGTAACCCACGCATACGACTACGTGCACGACCTTGACAAGGGGAACTAAATGGTTGCAAGTGAGCTTTTCCAAATTAAAATGGGTTCTGGAGAAGGCTACTTATTTGAGACGCCATCAGAGAAGGAGTCCCACTCTAAAAAGATTCAGCGAGGTAATCCGATGTAAATTCTTCTTTTTCTTTTCGAAATGGCGTCATATTGCTGACAGTGAGAAACTTAATATGACGACAGATTCTACTGCCAGCAATGAATAAAGAATTAAAAAACATGGGGACCTGACTGGACTGACAGGAGTTGACTGAGTTGCCTGACTTAACACCAAAATGCAAAATTCCACTTCCACCCAGATGTGACAAAGGGGTGGATATATGAATGTGTGTTTCTCTGTTTTTGCAGGAGCAGGAGAATGACAGAGTCCAGAGGAAGAAACCAAAGGGTCACATGACAATGTGGGCCCTACAGATCTAACCTTTAACTGCAGTTTTGTAACAGTAACATTCAAAATGTTGAATATTACTGTGAGCATGTGTATTCATTGTGAAACACATACTGTGTTAAAATTGGTATCACTCCTTTCACAGAAAAGTAGGGTTGATCACATGATTCACAGCAGCACCTCTGGAATCTGTTGATCCAGGCCTGACCTCCATGACGCTCCAAGGCTAATGTGTTGTTTTTCTCCAAGAGTGCTTGTGAAGGATTTAGCATGGACAGACTAGTGACGTTAGAGCACATGTGCAGTGATTAAAGGACATTTTTAATGTTGGGCTCATTATCTGACTACTATTGAGCTCATAGTGATGAAATGAGAATGTGACATTATTTAAGGAACGTCACTGATTACAGTAATTTGGAATAAACGCATGGGATGATCCATGATTTGGGGCACATTATAGCAATAGTAGTGGGTTGAATGACTTGGAAAAAAAGGAAAAGAAACTGCAAATAACACTCGTCTTTGTAGTGCTGAATACTTTATTACTCTTATGATCTACAGTTGTTCGCAATTGTGAAATTTGATTTACCTTACAGATTTGTCTTCTAGGATACAGGCTCCAAGCAGAGCTGGGAGTTGAACAACTTTAACGTGAAAATCACTGGCTAATGTTTTTCTTATGACAGGGTTACAGGCTTGGAGTACAGCTGCTCCGAGGGACAAGCCCCGGGAATCTTTAAGAGAGAATGTGCAACTTCCTTGTGTATGTCTAACTGTGTGAAGCTGGCAATAGAGGGGTTTTTTTTGGGGGGGGGGGGGGGGGGGGTTAAAATACAGGTGGAATGAGGTTAAGTGATGGAAGAAGAGGCTGAGATGCAGATGCAGACTGAGGCTATGACAGAGGCAACAAGAGGATCAGTGAGGAGTGGAGAACGCCTCCACCTGAAGACCTGCAGAGAGCTGTGTCACTGGGCTTCCTAGAGAACATCGACAGGAGATGGTGGACAACAGAATGGGCTGAAGGATGAGGGGAGCATGCAAGCTCCAATCGACAGCACAGAGGAAGTTCAGGGATGGTATCATGATTCTGTAAACAACACAGAAACCAGAAGCTATGGCGGTGAAGGGAAATGACTGACGGCAATTTCCCAAGGATCATCACCTAATGCTTTTTCACTGTGCCATGCTGAGGTTGACACTCTACAGAGAGTCTCCCTTTGTGTCATTGCTGTTGTCATTTGCATCATGAACACTTCTACAAGACTGCTGCTGAAATTTTGAGCCATGGGCGTGGTCATGACTCAACCAGAGGGAGCAGCATAGCAGCAGTAAAACAAACAGCTGGATCCAATTTCCTTTTAATTTCTTTAACAAAACAAAACAAAAAAAAATCTCAAACCCGGTGAAGAAATCAATGACTCCCTTGCTTTTAGTCAGCAGCAAGGATGGCGTGGCTGGCTGATCTAACACCTTTTACCGACTTCCACTGACAGGACATAAACAAACTCAGACATTCTGTGTCAAAACTGTGCCAGGTATGAAAGGAACAGGAGTACTGGCGGATTGGTATGTGCTGTTTGGACACAAAGCATACCTGTTACTCCCAGAAGGTTGGGGAGGATTGTGTGCCTTGGTAAAACTGAGTGATCACGTGGAAATCAACAGACATGCACTCCTGAGGCATATAAATCTTACCAAGGTCCTGGGAACGGCCTTGGCAGAGGAACAGAAGACGATACGTACGATGGTGTTGCAAAAAAGACTGACGTTGGACCTGATAACAGCATCCCAAGGTGAGGTGTGTAAGCTAATTGATGAGACGTGTTGCACATCCATTCCAGACGGATACTCCACTGGCGGCAACAACTATGAGGCCCTAAAGAATTAACAGTGCTGCAAAGGTCTGTGGCAGATCACGCCAGGAGCCTCAACATAGGATGGGCTCGCATGGCTGACTTCTGGACCCTGGTGACATATGCTACTGAAGATCTTGCCCCCAATATTTGTTGTTTTACTCTATGTTTGTTGCGGTGACCTGTATTCTCTCTTGCATTAAGAGCATGGTACAAAGGATGGTAACTAATACCTTTATTTACTACGCATTAGCCCAGGGAGACCCAGAGAAGGGCATGAAAGATTGTGTTCAAATGAAGTAAGCATTGAAAATGCACCTGCAAGTGATGCTGTACTGATAGTTGACAACAAGCTTTTAAAATGTCAAACAGGAGGGAAGAATGTTAGGTTTAATGTATGTGTTGTAGATTGCCATTTAAAAAGCTAGAATGCTTCTGTTTGCTATCTATGTATCCCACACATAAGAGTATGTGCACAACCTTGATAAGGGGAACAAGCAGCCTTGAGAAGAACAGATTCTACCGACAACAATCTGGGAGAGCTGCACTCCCATCATATAACACCACACATTGTATAACCATGCTTGCACAATTACAGTTTGTAACCATATATAGTAATTTCTCATAGGTAATACAGCAACAAGCTTCATGAATATTCATGTGTGTAACCAATAAAAACAACCTGCAGGGGAAAAGTTGAAGTGGGTTGGAGACAACTGCTTCCCTCTTGCAAGTGAAAACTTGAGCTCTGTGTGACCTCGTTCCTGAGTGAGTTTGTTTATCCAGCAGTATCAGGGGTAAAACTCTGACATTAATCATATTTCTCCTATATTGGCTTCTCTTCATTAGCTCCCTGTTAAATCCAGAATTGAATTCAAAATCCTGCTCCTCACATACAAGGTCTTAAATAATCAGGCCCCATCTTATCTTAATGACCTTGTAGTACCATATCACCCTATTAGAGCACTTATCCTGTCTTCCTTCTCTCACCCCAACCGGTTGCAGCAGATGGCCCCGCCCCTCCCTGAGCCTGGTTCTGCCGGAGGTTTCTTCCTGGTAAAAGGGAGTTTTTCCTTCCCACTTTTGCCAAAGTGCTTGCTCATAGGGGGTCATATGATTGTTGGGTTTTTCTCTGAATGTATTATTGTAGGGTCTACTTTACAATATACAGTGTCTTGAGGCAACTGTTTTGATTTGGCACTATTTAAAGAAAACTGAATTGAAAATATTTTTTATGACTGCTTACCTATATAGATCCAGTGTGGCAGAGAGACCTCTTCTATATTCCCATCTGTGACTTTGATGTCCATTAGGGGTCCTGCTGGTATGTATTCCATGCATACAAGCTTCTTCATGAATCGTTCCCATGAGCTGAACTGGAATCTGAAGCAGACTCTTTCCTTACAAACCCAACGCAAGGCAGACTCACTGCATTCATATTTCCCGCTTTCAGACTGTAGGCTGAATTTGAATAGACAAGACAAAATGCTCAGTTTTGCTCTGTTCACATGCACAAACAGAAAAAGCACAACTCCAAAGCAAATAACAAAAGCTCACTGTATCTCTTTTATTTATTTATTCATTTTCTAAATTTACTTATAACCTTTACCTGTAAGTCTGGATATCATCCATTATCATGACTTCTGGTTTCAACTTAGTCCAGTCAGTGGAGTCCTGTTTTTTTTTTTGTTGTTGTTACATATTTTTACACACACACACACACA
Organism: Oreochromis niloticus; assembly: GCF_001858045.2. Lineage (NCBI taxonomy): Eukaryota > Metazoa > Chordata > Actinopteri > Cichliformes > Cichlidae > Oreochromis > Oreochromis niloticus. The sequence continues at coordinate 21,817,958 of NC_031967.2, forward strand.
CACACACACACACACTTTGTTGTTATTGAATATCATGGAAAAGTTTATTTTCATAATTCTATTCAAAACATTAAACTTTCACAGATTGCAGATTCAGGCCCCACAGCTTAAACAATTTCAATTACTTAGTTGTTTATTTGTACAAAATTTGGGTTTCAAGCTCATAAAACCCAGAAAAACAGGAATTCAAACATGTAAAATTCAATTTTACATGGCAACTTATGTACTAAACTCACAGCGCAGGTTTTTTTTGTGTGTTTGTGTATTCTTATCTCATACATACATACATACATACATACATGCATGCATATACACACACACACACACACACACACACACACACACACACACACACACACACACACACAGAAACAGAGAAAACATAACATGACAGCAATCTTACCATTTCATTGCCAGAAGCTTCAAGATGTTTCTCAGGCGGCCCTTTTCAAGTAAAGTTCAAATTGAATTTTTTTTCTCCACCTTTATAGGTTAATCATATATGTTCTTTTACATTTCTAAACAATAAGTACATTAAAAACAATTTCCATCAGTGGTAAAACATTAATAAAAGCGGAACACTAAAAAGAGAAGACATCCATCCATTTTCTTCCGCTTATCCGGGGCCAGATTGGGGGGCATCAGCCTAAGCAGAGAAGCCCAGACCCGCCTCTACCTGGCCACCTTCTCCAGCTTGTCCAGGGGAACAAGCTGGCGTTCCCAGAACACCCGAGAGACAGATAATCTCTCCAGCATGTACTGGGTCTGCCCAAGGGCCAACTTTCAGTTGGACAAAGATATATAAAAAACCAACTACAGTAAAGTGAATGATAACAGAATTTTTCCAGTTTCTCAAACAAATGGGAAATTCTTCATTGGTCACATGAGTCACCTTATCTTAATCCAACAGAGAAAGCTTTTCAAGTATTAAAGGCAAAACTGATTATCAAGAGACCAGCAAGCAATCAACAACTAAAAGCGAATGCAGCAAAGGACTAGCAGAGCATCTCAAAGGAGCAGGCAACATCTGGTGATGTAAAATGATCAAACTACCCTACCTATATTAAAACAGCTATTGTTATTACAATGTGAAACATCATTATACTGTATAATGAAGGCCTTTAATTTGTTACGGGTAAGGATTTTAGTAATTTAATTTTCTTACCCTCAGTTCTTCTGTGAATGCTGTAAGCAACAGGACCACCAATTGTAAATCCAAGATAAAAGAACACATGGCCTGATTTCCAGAGGCTGTCTCTTCGGTCGACATCCAAGTCAATCTCTTTGCCACCAAGTGTTGCATACAGCCTGTAATTTCTCACTACCCCTTCAACTCTGAGGAGTTTGCCTTGGACTGCTGGATCTCTGAAAATATCGTCATTCCTCCAGTTTGTGTTTGAGCCTTTCAGTGCATCTTGAGTCCACAAGATTTCAAGGTTTCGTCTGTGAACAAATCTGTTCAGACCCTGACCCGGTCCAAGAAAAAACAGGGGCCGAAGGTACCTTGATTGAAAGAGTGACTTATATTCTTGTTCATAGGAACGCTGAATATTTTTGATAAAATGATGGAGGTCATAGGCTAATTTGTCTTCACCATCTGTAGGCCAAAATACCAGCAGGGCTAACATGTGAAACTCGGGTGGCATCTCAGGAGCCAGTGGCATTTTCTCTGTAAAGATGCTCTGGTAGTCGGAGCTGGGGGGAGTTTCTTTCATATTTATCAGCATGATATTGGCCAGAATGAAGTTGGGAAATGCATATCTAGCATAATCTTTGTGTTGACAGATTTCTTTCCACCACATGGCAATGTCCTTGGTGTCTGATCTAGTGCATCTTTCAAGACATGAAAGTACTCCCGGAGAAGTGACAGCCAGTTTTTGTTTGAGTCTGTGAAAGGCTTTTTGGAGTTGATCATTTGGTTCTGCATCTCCAATATATTTTTTGTAGCATTCTGCCATCATTGTAGAAAGATAGGATCGATCATCTTGTTTCAAAGACTCTGAATACGTGAAAAAAGTGTCGAAAAATTCAAATTTTTTCTCAACCATGTCTCTGAGGTTGGTTATTAGGTCCTTAAACCTGAAAAGTTTCTTATCTCCAAGATATTTCCTGACAGAGTCCAGTGACACAGTCTTTGTGAGAACTTTCTCCCAAAGTTCATTATGCTTGATAAGATTGTCATACAACAGGCCGGATACTTCCAGATAACCAAACTGCCCTCTGGTGTTTAAAGCATGTGAGACTTTTGTATTCCCATCCCCTTGCTTGTCTTTCATGTGTTCATTCTCAGCAAGTTGCTCTTCCTCTTCAAAAGCTTCAATGGCTTTTTGAGCCAGTTGAAAAATTTCTCTTGGTTTGGCAAAATCTTTTATTTTCTTTAGGTGGTTCTTATGGACTTGGCCTAGTGTATCTGCAACAAATGAATTTCGGGGATCCCTCTGCTTTGCCTTATTTGCCCAAATTTCTGCACTGTTGTAGTCTTCTAGTTCTATATAATAAAAACGTGAAAGAGTTTGTGGAAAAAATGGATTCTGATCAAACATTTTTGAGGCCACCTTCAAAACTGACACGCTCTCAATTTTGCTCTCCATCTGTGTAATGTGTAGTATCAGTCTGGAAAACTTCTCTTTCCTCTCTTTAATGCCATCAGTTTGGTCCTCTTTTTTTATTTCTCTTTTAGTTAGTATGTCTCTGACAAAACCAAGTAAATATGGAGGAACATAACTTCTGCAAAAACTGTTCAAGAAGTGTCTTGTTGTGTCACTTCTGGTCACACCCGCATTAGCCAACAGTTCAGTACAATACTGAGCTATCATATTGTGAGCCATGCAGACTTTTGTTTCAGATCTTCCATCTTGTTGGAAGGTGATGATCAGATGACTGAAAGGCTGCATTTGATCCTCCAGTGAACAGTCATCATCACCTTCGTTTCTGAGGAAGTCCAGGCACTGAGACTCCAGGAGATATGAACCTGGTACGTAGGCATTCAGCAGGCACAGGAAGGTGGCAAGCTGTGTCTTCCGAGGTTTATTTGTTCTTTTGATATGTTCTAATGTAACACATGCGTTCCTGATGTAGTCTTGAGAGAAATTAGACTGCAGAATGTTAAAACCATGAAACTGCTTGCATCGATCACCAAATCTTCTGCCAAGCTCTTCTTTTTTCATATCAAAGTCTGCTTGCTCTCTGTGTGAGAGAGCATTTTTAAGAAGAATAGTGTCTCTTGTTTTTCTCTTTAACTTTTGTTTCAGTTCGTAAGAACAGTCCTTTTGATGGATAAGCTCGTCACTGCTTCTCACACAGTTGAGTAAAATGACCACCGCCATATCTATATCTCTGTCCTGTTCAGCAATCTCTTCCATAATCCTGTCCTGGAGGATGTCCAAAATTAACTCATTATTTAGTAACAACAGTACAGTTTTCTGGTGGCCATGACTACCTGCTGTAAAAAGGCTGACCACATCTTGCGCAATTTTTGTGATATCTATTGTTGAGCCTGTCAAAACAGCACATCTGAAGGTTTTCCTCAAGTCCCACAACACCTGCATAGCCAGCGTGGTTCCCCCACATCCTTGTTGATGGAATAGTTTAATTGTTGATGTCCCAGGGCCTTTTCTTCTCAGGTGAATTTGTTCTTTAAGGGTTTCATATCCATCTCGCTTGATAAAAGGAGTTGCAGTGCCATCTGACACTGCTTGTTCGCTGATATAGAAGTTTAGCCAGTTCGGTGGGGCCCCTCTGTAAAAGTTTTCCTCCACTTGCTCAGCGTGTTGCAGTTCAACAAACTTTCCTTCAAACTGATTGGCATGGAGGACATCCAAAAATGAGAAGGGATCACTGATTTTACTCCTTGCATCTGCTTCTCCACCTTCAGCAGTGGTCAGGGCTGGTCTGTTTGCCATCTTCACACTTTAACTTTGCTTCACCTTAATGAATGTAAAAACAAAACAAACATTTTTCAGTGTTGTCTTAGCTTAAACTATTTGTAAATTAGGGACTTACATTCACTTTTCAATCATGGAATGTGATGTATTTAAGCCATTTCATTGCTGATCGAGCAAATAAAATAGATAGCCTTCTCCATGTAAAGAACCAGACACTAACTTCAATAAAAACTTCAGTTTGTCATTTGCAAATCATTAAAGATTTTTCTTACCTTTACCCTACCTTCCAAATGAAGCTGGCAGCTCTAAAACCTTGCTATCATGCTATGTGTTCAAGAATTGGTGCCGTGAATGTGTACTGTAACACATTCACGGTAACCAGAAAGCTTTAGTCACCACACCCAAAGCAGACAGGGATAATCACGTACAGACATGTACTCTTCTACACTATGCATGCCTGTGTAGTTCTAAAAAAAAAAATGAATGAGTCATTTTAACGGCGCATATTCTTCCTGGTTAAGACAAAAAAACAAAAAAAAAAACAATAGACAATCAGAAGCTACACAATGTAAACTTGCAGACTTGGCCAACAAACTAATAAAACGTGATACATGTTAATATTCTCCCATTTCAAACATTACCTACATTTGTTTAAAGGGCAGGGTGAGTTCATTTGTTTAGGAAATGCTTCTCACAACAGATACCAAGGCTATATTATGAATGGTTTCTTGATGAAAGATAATTCTTTCTCTCAATATTTCACTTATGTGGTTGAATTAACCTGTTATTCAGGTTCAGAGTTAAGAATATGTCCATGTTATTGACACAGGTATATGTTTAAATACGACTGTAACACTCAACTTCTTTGGTTGCAGTTCAGGTCTAAAAATTGCAACTGAACAGTGCTTGAGTATTTGGAAACATTTAAACAAATAAAAGGAGTACATTAAAATAAAAATATGACAACCTTTTCATCCCTCAGGACACTGAAGCTGATTCCAAGCATGGTTTAGACATATCCAGAGGATCAGATAAACTGGTAATACAGTAATATAGTTTCCAGCTTATATCTAACATTGACTTTCTACCTCATTAACAAATTCTTTTAAAAAAAAAGTAACTTTTTCAATTAAATTAAAAACATTACTAATTACATTAGGCTACTCCATTAAATGTGCCCCTCTTTACTAGTAGTAAATAGATACTGAAGTCATGGAAAATCCACAGTGGTGGAAAAATAATTTCTCTCTAATCATTTAAATCTAAAGTGACGAGCCAATTTTCAAAATGGTAAGAGTAGGAAGGACAGATATTTGTACAAAAATGTAGAGAGTAAAAGTTGTCAGGCAATAAATAATCAAATACTATAAAAATTCTATTCCAATAATGGTGTAGTTGTACTTTGTTCCTTCTCACCTCAGCAACAGAGTAATTATTTTGCCAGCTAACCCGATGTATGCTTAATTGGCTATCCCAATATTAACACCCCCATGGGAATTTCACACAGAAAATATCTAGTTCAGAGATATGCTAATTACCAGGAAGGCCCTCAAGTTCACCATACTTCAGAATGAGATGTGGTTTAGAGTGTAAAATGGTTTATTGGCAGCTATTTAAAAACAAATAAAGAACCATAAATTACCAGTGGGTGAATGGGATGCCAGATCAGGAGTCCAGAGAATCACCGATTCACACATGAAGCTCAGAATTAAGCACACTCACACAGAACGCCTCACCACCAAGGCACCCAGTCACCTCGCTTTAGGCCTTCAAAAACACACAAAAAAACAAAACAAAAAAAACAACAACAAAATATATAAAAAGTTATTATTATATCCAGCTCATGAAAATTAAATGTACCCTCTGCAGTTAAGTCTATTGAAGAAACACAGTGGTGATCTACAACAAGAAAAAAAGGGGTGTAGCAAAAGAATTTACAAATCACAAACAAAATGTTAAAAAAAAAAAAAATTAGCAGATGGCCCACTGATTGGTACTGTGCTGCTGTTAAACACCCACAAATTGCTCTAAAATGAATAACTCGACGCATTAAATCACATTAACAGTTTCCCATATATAATTCTTAAATGGTATATAATTGTTAGAACACCATTAATCAAAGGGACTTTAAATACCGGAACAATACACAAAAATCAAACCTTCTGGGTCACCTTGAAGATCCCAGTCAGCTGTGCCTGAGACACAAAGCGACTCTAACGCTAACTAACGATCTAGGCACAAGCAAAACAGAAAGCTAAGCAGAAGAAAAAAAGGTAAGGCAAAGCAGCAGCACTTTCGTCAAGTAGCCTAAAGAAGCATTAGCGTCCATGTAAAGCTTTTCGCCCAGGAGTAAACTTCCTGTAAAGTATAATTAACATTAACAGTAAAAAATATGGTGACAAAAGTAATGCGAAGATCGCGGCAAGTCAAAGTTGCATACCGATCAAACGGCGTAGCTTTTGCAGCTATAACCTATAAACAAACCTGTTTAAAACCAAGTGGTGATGGCCGATGACACCAATGCTCCGATACAAGTTTCGAACTCAAGTTGCATTTTCCTTCAGTGGGAGAAAAAACAAATCCCACTTGACCGATGAGGTCCCCGTCGCTTGACTCGTTGGAACCGTCAATACTCCTACGCAGGGGCGGTCCTAGCCTGTTTGGTGCCCTGGGCGAAGACTCCCTCTGTGTCAGTTATACTGCTGAATGTCACATTTGCTCCAAAAAAGCCATAAAAGGCAGACTCCAGTGTAAACGCTGTCTCCACATGGAAAACTGGACTGATACACCTCCTGCTGTCAGACCTGCAGGGTTTAGGCCTGTGCTGTTCTCCCCTGTCTTATACTGAACACAAATTATTTTTTTGGACTGGCACAAATAATTTGTGTGCCTTCTTATTTGATGCAGAACACCTGATTTTTCTGTAAATAGATTTAAATGGTTATATAAAAAAAACGCCTGAGGCCTTGGCTGCATTTTTAGGTAAATAGTACCATATAACTTTGTTTTTTGCAAAACTTTCTATTTGCATTTCAAGTTATGAAAATGATTCGTTAAACATGTTTGTAGGTTTTACAGTGAAAAATATAACTTTTCTACTCGGATTTTGAATTTTTTGTCTGAATTTAGATAAATTGTGCTAATATAGTATGCCAAAATGAAAAAAATAACTGAAATTTCAGATATTTGAGGTTGTGCTTAAAATAATGATACCAAACAAGACAAGATAAACATACTGTAGTGGGTCAGGGCTGTTCGGGGTTTTTGTTTTGACAGTTATGTTTTGTTGTTCTGTTGCCATGGTTACAGGTGACACTCTCTCTGCGACTGTGTGTTTCCGGGTGAGATAGCACCTTTTTTTTTGCTGTTGTTGTTGTGTGCTGGTCTGCCTATGTTAATAAACGGCTGTGCTCCCTGGCTAGCTCACGGGAAGCAAGACCAAACGATACCTCCGTCTCCTCCTTGTCTGAGCTCACCACATTGGTGTCAGAAGTGGGATAGCTCACCCTCGCCGTAATGGAGAGAGACATTCGGAGGCTGGAGCAAGCCGTCGAGGAAAGCATTTGCTGCTTGGGAAGCTGGCGATTGAAGAGAGAGGAAGCGAACGGCCATGTAAGTCCCCCGACGGGTCCCGACGGGGCAAGCGCACCACGGCGGCGGCCCGTCGTGACAGACGCTAGGACAATGCTTCATGGGCTGCCTCTGTCGACCGACGCACCAAGCCCCCGACAGCGAGCAGTTATGCCTACAACGCGAGCTAAGGTACCGAAATACAACGGGCTAACCCCGCTAGAGCCCTACCTCTCACAAGTCCGGCTAGCTGCGAGGCATAGTGGCTGGAGCTACGAAGAGGTTGCCACACACCTAGCACTTCACCCGTTTTGGGGTCCCGGCTGAGCTCCACAGTGACCAGGGGCGTAGCTTCGAATCGAAGGTCTTCGGGGAGATCTGCCGGCGGCTGGGGGTGGAGAAGACGAGAACCACACCGCTCCACCCGCAAAGCAACGGCTTGGTCGAGCGCTTTAACCGCACGCTGGCCACCCAGCTCGCCATTCTCACCAGCCGCCACCAGCGGGATTGGGACCGACATCTGCCCCTGGTCCTTTGGTCGTATCGGACTGCGGTTCAGGAGTCCAGCCAGTGCACGCCTGCCGCTCTGATGTTTGGACAGGAACTCCGGACGCCTGTGGATATGGTGTTCGGGTCCCCCCCCGAGCCGGAGATTGATGGTGGGCCAGAGATGGACTACTACAGGAGGCTGAGGGAGCGGCTGCAGGTGGTTCATGACTACACCCGCCAGGCCCAGGGCAGCGCCGGAGTACGACAGAAAAGAGCCTACGACACCAAGTGCTGAGGGGGGGTTTTCATGCCTGGCGACAAGGTTTGGGTGTACTGCCCGGTTCGCAAGAGAGGAGTGTCCCCCAAACTCTGCAGTCACTGGCAAGGGCCGGCGGAGGTCGTGGAGCGGCTAACAGAAGTGGTGTACCGTATCCGTATGCCGGGCACGGGGCGCATGGTGGTGTTGCACCAGGACAGACTCTCACCATACCGACCGCTCGGGGACGCCGGGGCAGGGGATGCTGGTGGCACCCCATGCTCTGATCCGAGTGACTTTTCCCCCGCCGGTCGAGATCAGCCGGTGCGCCAAAAGAAGACACCTGGACATTTGCAGGGCTTTGTGTTGGGTAATGGGGTTGTCGGGGACGACTGACCCCTTAGGTGGGGGCTATGTAGTGGGTCAGGGCTGTTCGGGGTTTTGTTTTGACAGTTGTGTTTTGTTGTTCTGTTGCCATGGTTACAGGTGACGCTCTCTCTGCGCCCGTGTGTTTCCAGGTGAGAGAGCGCCTTTTTTTTGTTGGTGTTATTGTGTGCTGGTCTGCCTATGTTAATAAACGGCTGTGCTCCCTGGCTAGCTCACGGGAAGCAAGACCAAACGATACCTCCGTCTCCTCCTTGTCTGAGCTCGCCACAATATTTTAACGGTGAAATATAGAGGTAAAATCAAAAGTAGTCAAAAACGGCCAATTACACCCTGGACCCCAGAGGGTTAATAAGGCTGTTGTGTTTTTAATATGTTTTAATGCTTTGTATCATGTTAAAGCTCAGTTTTTAAAACCTTACGATGTAACTACAGCTCAGCCCATGCAGTGGTATATTAATGACTAACTCAGCAGTTCATCTGCATCTAAAGGACAAAGGTCACTCTTTCGAGGATGCCAACGTTCACAATTTGGACAGAGAGGACAGATGGTTTGAAAGAGGAGAGAAAGAAGCCATTTACGTCCACTGTGAGCAACCATCTTTGAACACAGGCGGTGGTTTACAACATAAACTGTCTGCCATCTATAATCCAGTTTTCAGATCCCTTCCCAGACACCTCAATGCCCACTCACATCCTGCACCATCTGACCTCAGGAAATCACATGATAGGGTGGGGCCAGGTTTCACAATGAGCTCACCCGAAACCCTGGCTGATTGTGACCCACACCCGCTTTCACACCTTGGATCATGTGATTAGGTAGAGGATCATCAGGGGGTCCTTTGTCCCTCTTTGGGGGGAAACTCCCACTGGAGTTCGAGGAGGCGGCCTAAGGGTACATCTTTCGCCATCTTACAATGCTGTGATTGCAGCCATTCCCCAACTCTCTGTGAATGGTACTCATGGCCATTGATCAGTGTTCTTTGATCAGTGGGTTTTGGTCAGTGATTGTTGATCAATGGTCATGGGAATTTGCATAATTATGATTAAGGAACTGACCTCACAGCCCATTGTTCCTTCAGTGGGCTGGTTTCAGTCATTATGCAAATGTACTGTTTATAAGGTTTGGGGAAACCTGCAGTCAGCTGAGACTGAAGAAGTCACTTGGATGAGTGACGAAACGTTTCTCCCACAAAACGCTACGTCCAGATGAACAGATTCAACTTTTGGAGAAACTCCCACTGGGTTTAAATCTGGGACTCTCCATCTTTTGACCTTAGAACTGAAGAAGCTTCTCGGATGAGAGATGAAACGTCTTCAAGCAACTCAAAGAAGTCCAGACGCTATTCTTTCCAAGCTCCTTAGACTACGATGACCTGGATGACTGAGAACCTTCACAGACATTAATCACTAACCTTGTATTGTGGAGGAATTATCTCAGTTATCTCAGCCTTATTAAACGCCTCTGTCAGTGTAGCTTGCAATCACCAGTGTGTGAATGTGTGTGTGAATGGGTGGATGACTGAATGTAGTGTAAAGCACTTTGGGGTCCATAGGGACTAAGTAAAGTGCTATACAAATACAGGCTATTTGCCATTTTGTTCTCCTGACTGACCTTTGGTCCATTTACAGCAGGGGTGTCCAAACTTTTTTCACTGAGGGCCACATACATAAAAATATAGGAGGGGCTGGGCCACTTACTAGAAATTGGGTATATAACCTTAACTGTAGCGTATTAAAGTTAGAAAAATCACTTAAAAGTGGTCAAATATGTTATATTGTTGAATATAATTAAAGACAAAACTGCCTTCATCACAGCTTTCCATAAATGGATCTTTATTGATTTATTCAGAAAAGGCTTTGGTAGCTCATTCTCAGAACAGCAGCCTCAGATTTCTTCTTAGACAGAAGATTTACAGCACAGAGAAAAAACAATAAAGGGGAAAATGGGACGGGTATATTTCAAGCTTGTTATTTAAGTTCTTAGGCTTAGCAACACACCTATTAACGTTCGTTTGAAACCGTTATCAACATTAACAGACTGAACTGGACTTAATAACAGGAGTGTATATAATTTTAGTGAATTATTCTGGTGAGTATCAGCTGCGCTGGGCATGTAAATCGGGCCATCCAGCCGCGGTGCTGATCGTACGCCACTCGTGCCAAAAATCTGGACAAATGTCACTTGATCAAGGAGCAGATCTGCATCAGATGAGATCAGCTGACTTTGCATGTGCGTGCGCTGTGCACAGCGGTGTGTACTCTGTGTGTTAACAAGAAAAACGCATATAAGAAAGTGGTGCGCAAAAGCAGGGTAGAGACAGAATTGATGCGCATTATTGATATTTGAAGCATGTGTACCTGCACATGCATGCTTATTAACACACGGGTACTGTGGAATATATTTTTACTCACCTAAAGCGCTCGTGCTCTCGTCCACTCCCCGCAAAAAAAAAATTAGCAGCTGTGCGGTGTCTGTGGCATCAGTGCTCGGATCGCATGCGATGGAGTAAAAATCAAAAGCACAGCTTTATCAGACAGTTGCAGTTTAATGTTGGCTGACAGTCTTCAATGCGTCGCACAACTGGATTTCTGGACATGCTGACGTTGTTGAAGTCCTGCACTTTTTCCGGGCACATTATTTCGGTGACTTTAACGAGGCAGCGTTTTATGAGGTCTCCATCTGAAAAAGGCTTGCCATGTCTTGCGATGAGTTGGGCGACCTCATAGCTGCTATTGTAGCCTTTTCCTGGACAATTTGAGCACGAAAAAAATACTGTTGCTGACCCTGCAGGAGAGCTACCCTTTGCTTTAATTTCTGCTCTCATTCAGCACCAGTGTAGGATGCATAGGCCTGATGTGTGGTTTCATGACGTCGTACATTATACTCTTTCATAACTGCCACAGTTTCAGTGCAGATCAAACAGACACACTTCCCCTTGAATTCTTTAAAGAAATATTCACTCACTTATCATTTTATTACAGATGAAAGAATTTAGACAATTTTTCAACTCTTAGTAATGCTGCAGTGATTTTTTGACTTTGGGACCTGCAGCGGAGTTTGGGCCCAGACACGGCTAATGACGTCAGACTTAAAGACTGGATAGTGAGAGAGAGAGTGAGTATGCAAACGGCTAACAAATAGCCATTATAATTCGTCATACATTGAGAATAGCAGACAAATATTTTCTGAAAATAGCAGCTGATTACATTGCACAACCTCTTACGATCCTTTTTAATCTTTCAATCCAAAATAAAGAAATTCCACTTGTTTGGAAGTCTGCTTTTGTTACGCCAATATTAAAAGGAGGCGACCCGGCCATTTTGACTAACTACAGGCCAATATCAAACTTGTGTGTTTTGGCAAAAGTCCTTGAGTCTCTTGTCAGTGAGCAATTAAAAGAGTTCCTGTACTCTAACGAAGTTCTTTCAAAACTACAATCTGGGTTTAGAAAACAGCATAGTACTGTCACGGCTGCCACAAAAGTGATAAATGACATACTTGTTGCTCTTGATAAAAAACAGCACTGTGCTTCTCTTTTTATCGACCTGTCAAAAGCCTTCGACACTGTGGATCACGCCATTTTAAAACATAGGCTTTTTTCTTTAGGGCTATCTAGACATGTTGTCTCTTGGTTTACAAATTATTTGAGTGACAGGACTCAATGCATTAAATGTGAAAATTTGTGCTCAGAATTTCTGAATATTCACACTGGGGTGCCACAGGGCTCAATTTTAGGACCTCTGCTGTTCATCATGTATATAAATGATTTGGGACAAAGTGTGTCCAATGCTAGTATGCATTTCTATGCTGATGACACAGTTATTTATTCTTTTGGCTCAAACCTTGAAAAAGCAATAGAATCTTTGCAGAAAGCTTTTGACGTGGTTCAGCATACACTTCTGGAGCTGAAATTGGTTCTCAATGCTGAAAAGACAAAGCTAATGTTGTTCTCCAACATGAAGAGATTTCCTCAAACTGTCCCTGTGGTGTCCACTCTTGAGGGAAACCTCATAGAAGTGGTGCATACGTATAAATATCTTGGTTTTTTAATTGATGATTCTCTGACCTTTAAACCTCACATAGACAATCTTGTGAAAAAACTCAAATTAAAATTGGGATTTTTCTTTCGAAACAAATTTTGCTTTTCTTTTGAGACAAAAAAGCGCCTTGTAAATGCTACATTTTTATCTGTTTTAGATTACGGTGATCTGCTGTACATGAATGCTTCCGCCCAGTGTCTTCATAAGATTGACTCAGTATATCATGCCTCTCTACGGTTTATTACAAACTGTAGGGCTTTGACCCATTGTTGTGATCTGTACGCTCGAGTGGGATGGTTTTCGTTGTCCACCAGGAGGTTTGCTCATTGGTGCATCTTTATTTATAAGGCCCTGCTCGGACAAATGCCCACCTATATTTGCGATCTGCTCACACGGAGAAGTACTGTTTCTTACAGCCTGCGTTCAAGCGATCTTTTTTTGCTCAATGTACCATCTGCCAGAACTGAACTGGGAAAGAGGGCTTTTGCTTATGCTGCCCCTTTCACATGGAATACGATGCAAAAAGATTGGAAGATAGCAGATCTTATTTCATTAAATACTTTTAAGTCTAGATTGAGAGAGCCAGAGAAAATTGTTTTTAAAATGTAATTTGTTATTTTATAATATGTATGTAATTTTGTAATTTCAACGTGTTGTCGCCTCTTGGCCAGGACTCCCTTGAAAAAGAGGTTTTTAATCTCAATGGGACTTTTCCTGGTTAAATAAAGGTTATATATAAATCAACAATACAGCTTTTCCAATTAATGGCTAATTAATATTGTGCTGAACACAGTCCAAAAGGTTCAATAAGCCACATCAGTGTTTACTGTCTATCTATTGTTTACTATCATAGCCAAGTGGCTAACAAAGGTAAACAGACGTTTTCACTATCCCTACTAATAATTAATGTTATCTTGTTTCAGGATACATGACCTCCCATTATCCAATGACACATCTGCTTACCTGTATCTTTTGCTCGTTTCTCCTCCTCTTTTTTTTCTAAACTGAACACATGATGGCTTTGACCTTTTCTTGTCCATCCTCCCTCAGTAATTTTGTTACTGTTTAGTTTTTTTTCTTGTGGGGATAGGTTAATTGGATAATCCAAATTGTCACTAGGTGTGAATGTGCGAGTGAATGTGAGTGTGAATGGTTGTCTGTCCCTGTGTGTTAGCCCTGCGACAGACTGGCGACCTGTCCAGGGCGTACCCCGCCTCTCGCCCTATGACAGCTGGGATAGGCTCCAGCGCCCCCCGCGACCCTGAAAAGGATAAGCGGAAGCGAATGGATGGATGGATGGATAGTTTTTTTTCTGGGATTTCACACAACTCAGGAAAAAATTATTAATACACAATGGGCTTGGATTGACAACATTATGAATGAAATGTGCTCTATTTGGAAGCAGCCCGGCCCTCCCCTTTCGACAGGCTGTGTATGAGACTTCAGCACAGCAGCAGCAGCAAGCAAGCGCACCTAGAGCCCTCGAACTCACTTTTCGTGTATGTGTGTAATAGAATTTAGAAAACACATAGGTTTGTTTTTATTTAGTTTTATTATGCCAGCTGGTTATTAGGTGCCGCTCCAGCCGGCCAGAGAATCCCCTGCTGGGCCGTCCCTCTCCTCCCTGTGCAGCAAGCATCAGGCTCATGTTGTAAATGGAGTGCCCATACTCCTCACAAATGGGCAATAGAAAACCGATCAGTGCCTATGCAGTCCCCAATGTGGTGGCATGATGTTGGGGAAGCATGGGTGCGAGGAACTTTTTTGCCCCCCCCCAAAAAGACATTCTTTCTATTAAACCCGCTCTTATCATAAACGTCAACAGTTGGTCATAAACTAGGGACAGCGCCTTTCCAAGCAAGTTTTCTAATGTAAAATTAACTTTAGCTCCTCAGAATTCTTCTCCTGGAATTTTGAGTCCTATCCCACGATGAGTGATTTTCATTTCTTCTTTCCAGTTCATACCCACTCTCTTCCCATGACCAACGTGTTTTTTTTATGTTGCATAAATGCCTTCTTGTATTATTGATATCCCAGTGCTCCTGCAATATTCTTTGTCTTCAACTATTTATAATAATTTTAACATTGCTTTGCCTAATACTATCTGTAAATCAAGTGACTATGATTTCAAGGAATGTTTTAGTAATATCTCCACATCCCCTTTCCTTCATCACCTACATATACCAGAACCCAAAGAAACTCAGCATTTACACTGTTGCAGAATTTTTGCAAACTATGTATATAATATATTTTGTATATTAAACCTAATCTGCATGATTAGGTTTAATATACAATAGTGCAAGAGGTTCCCGTGCCTGCTGGTTTTGTTTGGTGTCCGCCAGAGGTCCCCGTGCCTCTAGCCCTGTATCTGCCTCCGCTGGAGGATCCGAGGGGCCCGTTTAGCAGCCTGTCTCAGCTGGAGGGTCCAAGGAGTCTGTTCAGCAGCCTGTCTCAGCTAGAGGGTCCAAGGGGCCCATCCAGCCTTCGCCTGCATCACTGTCATCCATGCCTGCAGTATCAGCATCCTCATCCACGCCTGCAGCGTCAGCATCCTCATCCATGCCTGGTCCAGCGTCAACTTCATCCTTGCCTGCAGCAGCAGCTTCGTCCTTGCCTGCAGCAGCAGCCAGTAAACTGGCAACCTCTGGGAAGGCCACCAGAACTATGTGAACTGTGGTGCTACCTGACCTATGTTTCGGACTCTGTTTTGCAAGCCCCGGTCTGTGTTTTGCAGTGTTGGGACTAACGCGTTATTAAGTAACGCGTTACAGTAACTACGTTATTATTGTGGTAACGAGCACGGTAACTAGTTATTATGCCAAAACCAGGAACGCGTTACTTGTTACTGGGATTTAGATAGGCTCGTTATTCGTTACTTTGTGTGGTGGCTATCGCGGCGCTTCCACAGATTCAGTAACATTAGCAAGTGGTGGAAGCCAGCAGGTGGATGAAGGAAAAGGGAGGCAAGAGGAGAGACCCGAAGCGGCCGCCGGTCCGAGCGTCAGGTGAACTGAACTTCAGGTAAGAAGTTATGACCTGCAGTCTATCTGGGTCAGATATAAACCAAGTTTAGGTGGAGTTTATTTTCGGTATGCTGACATTTTCGTACTGCGTGCTAGCTAGCATGACGGAGTTTCTATACAGCTGGGTGGGTGCTATGTTACTGATGTTGAACTTTATTTTGTTCATACGGTAAATTATTAGAGTTGCCAACCGTCCCGTAAAAAACAGAATTGTCTGGTATTCAGAGAAAATATTTCGCGTTTCGTATTGAGGTGAAAAGGAACACAGTTTGTCCCGGGCTTCAGCTACAATGAAAAAGACACAAAGCTGGAGCTGCACAGCTGCCTCTTCTTCTCTCATTCTCTCCTCTCCCGTTTCTACTTCAATCACAAAACTGATCAATGATCAGCTGATCGGCTTTTCTCTCTTGTTTATTTATCGCCCACTTTGCGCCAGAAAGAGGAAACCAGCGGAGGTCGCGCTAAACAACAGCAGCACGTTTAAGCTTGATCAGCTGTTGTTAGAATTTATTTAATATTAATTTCTAGTATCAGCTGATGTTTGCTGGAGCCACAGCTGTAAAGCTGCTGGTCATGATATCGGTTTGGTTATCTGGTGAGAGGGAAACATGCAGATGAAACAGGAGATGTCCTTACTGAATCATCAGAGCTGAACAGGTGATGTAGAAACAGGTTTACCTTTTAGGTGACATGAATGAGTTGAAGGGAAGTTATGAACTGTTTCTGAGAGACAAATAACAGCAGGATCCTTTTCTACTTAGCTGACAGCTGGTAACTGTGCAGGGGCGGGTCTAGCAAAGTGTTGCCAGGGGTCCATGTAGGGCATTAACAGGGAAAGGGGGGCACAAAGAAATACTTTTCTTTATTATTCTCATTTAAAATGTCTCGCTTTAAAAAAAAATAATTATCTGAGTCTTACAACAAACAATTGATAGATTGATACATATATACCATCAGAACAGTGTACATCACTGTCACAACAGTGTTTATTTTCATTCAAAGGCTTTATGATTTTTCCTATAATGGTGGGCCGGTCTCTAGTCAAGATGCCCAGGACGATTTTTTTGTCCCAGTCCAGCTCTGTATGCAGCTCATCTGCAGTCTGGTGTTACCTACATCTTCCTATTCAGAAGGCAGAATTTCCAAGTTCTGAGTACAATCAAAAGCACCACGACTGCAGTTTTTGTGTTGGATGTAAAAAGCAGGCTAGAATCATGGCGGCGGCCAACGACGGTCCAGGCGTGGGATTTCTCTCGTGGAAATGTGCACATTATTTTTTCCTTTCTATTGGTAGGTGGCACAGTGCACTTGTGGCAAGTAAGCAAGCTAGAAGACTGGCAATCTCGCTGGGTATCCAGTTACGGAAGCAACACATTAACAAGAGAATTCTGAGTAAAACCAAAGTTACTTTCCCTAGTAACTAGTTACTTTGAAAGTAACGAGTAACTTGAAGTAACTGAGTTACTTTTTTTAGAGAAGTAACTAGTAATGTAACTAAGTTACTAATTTAAAGTAACTTACCCAACACTGGTGTTTTGTGAACATTTTGTTTTAGACTCTGGGCGCGCCGTCTTGGTCCTGGCCCGAACGAAGCTTTTGACCTTCAAAGACGGGGTGCCAACTCATATGAGCACATTTGCTCTGTGTATATGAAACAGCTTTATTTAGTAGAAAAATCATAGATTTTCAACCCTAACAGCAGTTGTAGTAGTTGTTTCACACTTGGTGGTAAGAAGTTTATGTTAACAAGGCTTAATGTACTAACTCTGTCATTGTTAGAAAATACTGCTCAGCTGACCTAGAGGGTCTCATGGTTAAGTGTATACCATTCTATGGAGTTCACCTCCACTATAGTAAGAGCTGTATATATCCCACCGAATGCTAATGACAAGCTTGCTATGAACAAACTCCATGTGGCCAATAGCAAACAACAATCTGCACACCCTGAGGCTGCATTTACTGTAGCGGGTGACTTCAACCACTTCAACCTAAAGACAGTGTTACCTAAATTTCATCAACATGTCTCCTGTCACACCAGAGGGGATAAAACCCTGGACCATGTCTATACAAAGATTGTTTGGACCTACACAGCAATGCCCCTCCCCAACCAGGGACAGTCAGATCCCCTTTCTTTGTTTCTCACCTCCAACTGTTGCATCAACTGTTTGAAACCATCAGTGAAGGCAATCAAAGTGTGGCTCAGTGGGAGTAGAATCTGTACTCCAGGACAGATTTAAAAACATAGACTGGAGCATGTTTGCTTCTCAGGTCAACTGTGGCTCTCACTGTCATGATCCTGAGTCCGTGACTCAGTGATTTTGTGTATTTATTATTATTTTCATTATTATTTGTGGGCTGTTTTGGGATGGTTTGGGTTTTGGGATTTTAGATACTGGGTTTCTGAGTTTGTGCTCCCTCTGTTGGTCCCTGGTGTTAGTGTTCCCCTGTCTCGTCAGGTTAATCAGGTCCAGCTGTGTCTCCCACCTGTGTGTGATTTCCCAGTGTCCCTCTGTGTATTTATAGTGTGTGTTTGCCTCTGTTCCTCATCGTGTCGCCTGTGTTCATCCTCTGTGTCACCCTGCGTAATCTGCATTTCTCCATGAATCCCCTGCGTGCTCTCCCTGCTGTTCAGGTTTGCTAGTCTTTGGTTTAGTTTCTCCCAGTTTAGTTCATCCTTAGTTCTGTTTTGCCATCCCCACTTTATGTTCGGTGTTCTTAGTAACTCACCCTCACGTCTGAATAAGTGCTGCATTTGAGTCCTCCTTTCCACACATCACATGGCTGCTGCCCCAGTCGTGACAGTGCGACGCGACCACAAGATGGACCCAGCAGCATTTAATCCCTCTAAGGAGCTACGGGAGAATCTTATCGATGCCACACAAGAGCTCATCGACCTGTGGCTGGAAAGCCCGGAGGATAAGTCCCATCGCGCTATAGAGCGGCAGCTACAGCGTCTGGTGACCGGTCTCCCATGGCTTTTGGGCTCGCTATATCCGTGGGAGCAGGAATTTCTCCTTTTGGATTTAGGCCTTCATCCCCCATCTGCTTTCACCTTCGAGCGGCCGGATGCGTTGAGTGAGCGGGTTACTCTGGCTTCCCCAGATTCCGGGACTTTGTTTTCTGGGGCTATTCAGAGCGGGATGAGAGACAGTATGAGTAGCTTACCTACCTTTGTGGTAACGGACCCTTCCCAAGTGGGTGTCTATAAACCTTCCGTGAAACCCAAAGACTGTGTCTCTGCCGCTCCATCTGAGCCTGGACTTTATTGCCACTCTCCAGCTCAGTTTTGTGTTCTGCCATTAGCTCCCCAGTCAGTAGCACAGCCATCAGCTCCCCAGTCAGTAGCACAGCCATCAGCTCCCCAGTCAGTAGCACAATTACCTGTTCAGCCGCCACTTCAGTCAGCCACTCTGCTACCATCACCACTAGCATCACTACAACCCATATTTCTGTCCATGGCTCAGTCAGTAGCTCAGTTAACGGCTCAGTCACAATCTTCACTCACCCCTCTACAGGAAACTATGCCCATACACCCCTTAAATGACTGTTTTTCCGCCGCTGTTTCTGAGCAGGGAGACAAACTGTTTCACAATGGACCTGTTCCTCAAAAGCTGGCAACGTTAGAGACTACTACTCACTCCAGGGTTTCCCCAGAGGCTGGGTTACAACCCTCAGCTAACTCTGGACCCCTGGAGGCCAAGATGCCAGCTAGGGACTGCACCCGGCTGTCACTGCCTGAGCAGGGTCAGGGCTCTGTGCAGCTACAGCCTTCCTCATGTGTGCCAGAGGCCCACAAGCCTGCTGGTTTTGTTCTGTGTGTGTCAGGGGCGCCCATGCCTGCTGGTTTTGAGCCTGTTTTCGCTGGGGGACCGAGGAGCCCGTCCAGCCTTCGCTGTCATCAGCAGCTTCCGCTGAGGGGTCTCCGGAACCGCTTCAGCCTGCTGCTTTCGCTGGGGGGACCGAGGAGCCCATCCAGCTATCACCATCGCCTGCAGCGCCACCACCTGTGGCTCCCATGCCGTCGCCTGCAGCGCCACCACC